>NC_083431.1:55630701-55848022 GCF_020745735.1 Hemiscyllium ocellatum | reverse complement strand
AAAAATATTCTAAGTGTCAGAGTTTACTGATTTGTACTGCTTCAAAAATGTTCTAAGTGTCCGTGGTTACAGATTTGTACTGCTTCAAAAATATTCCAAGTGTCGCTGGTTACTGATTTGTACTGACTGAAAAATATTCTAAGTGTCAGTGGTTACTGATTTGCACTGCTTCAAAAATATTCTAAGTGTCAGAGTTTACTGATTTGTACTGCTTCAAAAATATTCTAAGTGTCAGAGTTTACTGATTTGTACTGCTTCAAAAATGTTCTAAGTGTCCGTGGTTACATATTTGTACTGCTTCAAAATATTCCAAGTGTTGCTGGTTACTGATTTGTACTGACTGAAAGATATTCTAAGTGTCAGTGGTTACTGATTTGTACTGCTTCAAAAATATTCTAAGTGTCAGTGGTTACTGGTTTGTACTGACTGAAAAATATTCTAAGTGTCAGTGGTTATAGATTTCGTCTGCTTCAAAAATATTCTAAGTGTCAGAGTTTACTGATTTGTACTTCTTCAAAAATGTTCTAAGTGTCCGTGGTTACAGATTTGTACTGCTTCAAAAATATTCCAAGTTTTGCTGGTTACTGATTTGTACTGACTGAAAAATATTCTATGTGTCAGTGGTTCCTGATTTGCACTGCTTCAAAAATATTCCAAGTGTCAGTGGTTACTGATTTGTACTGCTTTTAAAATTTTCTAAGTGTCAGTGCTTAGTGATTTGTACTCCTTCAAAAATATTCTAAGTGTCGTGGGTTACGGATTTGTACTGACTGAAAAATATTCTAAGTGTCAGTGGTTACAGATTTGTACTGCTTCAAAAATATTCCAAGTGTGCTGGTTACTGATTTGTACTGACTGAAAAATATTCTAAGTGTCAGTGGTTACTGATTTGTACTGCTTCAAAAATATTCCAAGTGTCAGTGGTTACTGATTTGTACTGCTTTAAAATTTTCTAAGTGTCAGTGCTTACTGATTTGTACTGCTTCAAAAATATTCGAAGTGTCGCTGGTTACTGATTTGTACTGCTACAAAAATATTCCAAGTGTTGCTGGTTACTGATTTGCACTGACTGAAAAACATTCTAAGTGTCAGTCGTTACTGATTTGTACTGATTCAAAAATATTCTAAGTGTCAGTCGTTACTGATTTGTACTGCTTCAAAAGTATTCTTAGTGTCAGTGGTTACTGATTTGTTCTGTTTAAAAATTTTCGAAGTGTCAGAGTTTACTGATTTGTACTACTTCAAAAATATTCTAAGTGTCGCTGGTTACTGATTTGTTCTTACTGAAAGATATTCTAAGAGTCTGTGGTTACAGATTTGTACTGCTTCAAAAATATTCTAAGTGTCAGTGGTTACTGATTTGCACTGCTTCAAAAATATTCTAAGTGTCAGTCGTTACTGATTTGTACTGCTTCAAAAATATTCTAAGTGTCAGTGCTTAGTGATTTGTACTGCTTCAAAAATATTCTAAGTGTCGCTGCTTACGGATTTGTACAGACTGAAAAATATTCTAAGTGTCAGTGGCTACTGATTTGCACTGCTTCAAAAATATTCCAAGTGTCAGTCGTTACTGATTTGTACTGCTTCAAAAATATTCTCAGTGTCAGTGCTTAGTGATTTGTACTGCTTCAAAAACATTCGAAGTGTCGCTGGTTACTGATTTGTACTGACTGAAAAATATTCTAAGTGTCAGAGTTTACTGATTTGTACTGCTTCAAAAATGTTCCAAGTGTCCGTGGTTACATATTTGTACTGCTTCAAAAATATTCCAAGTGTTGCTGGTTACTGATTTGTACTGACTGAAAGATATTCTAAGTGTCTGTGGTTACAGATTTGCACTGCTTCAAAAATATTCGAAGTGTCAGAGTTTACTGATTTGTACTGCTTCAAAAATGTTCTAAGTGTCCGTGGTTACAGATTTGTACTGCTTCAAATATATTCCAAGCGTCGCTGGTTACTGATTTGTACTGACTGAAAAATATTCTAAGTGTCAGTGGTTACTGATTTGCACTGCTTCAAAAATATTCTAAGTGTCAGAGTTTACTGATTTGTACTGCTTCAAAAATATTCTAAGTGTCAGAGTTACTGATTTGTACTGCTTCAAAAATGTTCTAAGTGTCCGTGTTACATATTTGTACTGCTTCAAAAATATTCCAAGTGTTGCTGGTTACTGATTTGTACTGACTGAAAGATATTCTAAGTGTCAGTGGTTACTGATTTGTACTGCTTCAAAAATATTCTAAGTGTCAGTGGTTACTGGTTTGTACTGACTGAAAAATATTCTAAGTGTCAGTGGTTATAGATTTCGTCTGCTTCAAAAATATTCTAAGTGTCAGAGTTTACTGATTTGTACTTCTTCAAAAATGTTCTAAGTGTCCGTGGTTACAGATTTGTACTGCTTCAAAAATATTCCAAGTTTTGCTGGTTACTGATTTGTACTGACTGAAAAATATTCTAAGTGTCAGTGGTTCCTGATTTGCACTGCTTCAAAAATATTCCAAGTGTCAGTGGTTACTGATTTGTACTGCTTTTAAAATTTTCTAAGTGTCAGTGCTTAGTGATTTGTACTCCTTCAAAAATATTCTAAGTGTCGTTGGTTACTGATTTGTACTGACTGAAAAATATTCTAAGTGTCAGTGTTACTGATTTGTACTGCTTCAAAAATATTCTAAGTGTCAGTGTTTACTGATTTGTACTGCTTCAAAAATATTCTAAGTGTCCGTGGTTACATATTTGTACTGCTTCAAAAATATTCCAAGTGTTGCTGGTTACTGATTTGTACTGACTGAAAAATATTCTAAGTGTCAGTGGTTACTGATTTGTACTGCTTCAAAAATATTCTAAGTGTCAGTGGTTACTGATTTGTACTGACTGAAAAATATTCTAAGTGTCAGTGGTTATAGATTTCGTCTGCTTCAAAAATATTCTAAGTGTCAGAGTTTACTGATTTGTACTTCTTCAAAAATATTCTAAGTGTCAGTGGTTACAGATTTGTACTGCTTCAAAAATATTCCAAGTTTGCTGGTTACTGATTTGTACTGACTGAAAAATATTCTAAGTGTCAGTGGTTACTGATTTGCACTGCTTCAAAAATATTCCAAGTGTCAGTGGTTACTGATTTGTACTGCTTTTAAAATTTTCTAAGTGTCAGTGCTTAGTGATTTGTACTCCTTCAAAAATATTCTAAGTGTCGTTGGTTACGGATTTGTACTGACTGAAAAATATTCTAAGTGTCAGTGGTTACTGATTTGTACTGCTTCAAAAATATTCTAAGTGTCAGTGGTTACTGATTTGTACTGCTTCAAAAATATTCTAAGTGTCGCTGGTTACTGATTTGTACTGACTGAAAAATATTCTAAGTGTCAGTGGTTACTGATTTGCACTGCTTCAAAAATATTCTAAGTGTCAGAGTTTACTGATTTGTAATGCTTCAAAAATGTTCTAAGTGTCCGTGGTTACATATTTGTACTGCTACAAAAATATTCCAAGTGTTGCTGGTTACTGATTTGTACTGACTGAAAAATATTCTAAGTGTCAGTCGTTACTGATTTGTACTGATTCAAAAATATTCTAAGTGTCAGTCGTTACTGATTTGTACTGCTTCAAAAGTATTCTTAGTGTCAGTGGTTACTGATTTGTTCTGTTTTAAAAATTTTCGAAGTGTCAGAGTTTACTGATTTGTACTACTTCAAAAATATTCTAAGTGTCGCTGGTTACTGATTTGTTCTTACTGAAATATATTCTAAGAGTCTGTGGTTACAGATTTGCACTGCTTCAAAAATATTCTAAGTGTCAGTGTTACTGATTTGCACTGCTTCAAAAATATTCTAAGTGTCAGTGTTACTGATTTGTACTGCTTCAAAAATATTCTAAGTGTCAGTGCTTTGTGATTTGTACTGCTTCAAAAATATTCTAAGTGTCGCTGCTTACGGATTTGTACAGACTGAAAAATATTCTAAGTGTCAGTGCTACTGATTTGCACTGCTTCAAAAATATTCCAAGTGTCAGTCGTTACTGATTTGTACTGCTTCAAAAATATTCTCAGTGTCAGTGCTTAGTGATTTGTACTGCTTCAAAAACATTCGAAGTGTCGCTGGTTACTGATTTGTACTGACTGAAAAATATTCTAAGTGTCAGAGTTTACTGATTTGTACTGCTTCAAAAATGTTCCAAGTGTCCGTGGTTACATATTTGTACTGCTTCAAAAATATTCCAAGTGTTGCTGGTTACTGATTTGTACTGACTGAAAGATATTCTAAGTGTCAGTGGTTACAGATTTGCACTGCTTCAAAAATATTCTAAGTGTCAGAGTTTACTGATTTGTACTGCTTCAAAAATGTTCTAAGTGTCCGTGGTTACAGATTTGTACTGCTTCAAATATATTCCAAGCGTCGCTGGTTACTGATTTGTACTGACTGAAAAATATTCTAAGTGTCAGTGGTTACTGATTTGCACTGCTTCAAAAATATTCTAAGTGTCAGAGTTTACTGATTTGTACTGCTTCAAAAATATTCTAAGTGTCAGAGTTTACTGATTTGTACTGCTTCAAAAATATTCTAAGTGTCAGAGTTTACTGATTTGTACTGCTTCAAAAATGTTCTAAGTGTCCGTGGTTACATATTTGTACTGCTTCAAAAATATTCCAAGTGTTGCTGGTTACTGATTTGTACTGACTGAAAATATTCTAAGTGTCAGTGGTTACTGATTTGTACTGCTTCAAAAATATTCTAAGTGTCAGTGGTTACTGGTTTGTACTGACTGAAAAATATTCTAAGTGTCAGTGGTTATAGATTTCGTCTGCTTCAAAAATATTCTAAGTGTCAGAGTTTACTGATTTGTACTTCTTCAAAATGTTCTAAGTGTCCGTGGTTACAGATTTGTACTGCTTCAAAAATATTCCAAGTTTGCTGGTTACTGATTTGTACTGACTGAAAAATATTCTAAGTGTCAGTGGTTCCTGATTTGCACTGCTTCAAAAATATTCCAAGTGTCAGTGGTTACTGATTTGTACTGCTTTAAAAATTTTCTAAGTGTCAGTGCTTAGTGATTTGTACTCCTTCAAAAATATTCTAAGTGTCGTTGGTTACGGATTTGTACTGACTGAAAAATATTCTAAGTGTCAGTGGTTACTGATTTGTACTGCTTCAAAAATATTCTAAGTGTCAGTGCTTAGTGATTTGTACTGCTTCAAAAATATTCTAAGTGTCGCTGGTTACTGATTTGTACTGACTGAAAAATATTCTAAGTGTCAGTGGTTACTGATTTGTACTGTTCAAAAATATTCTAAGTGTCAGTCGGTACTGATTTGTACTGCTTCAAAATATTCTAAGTGTCAGTGGTTACTGATTTGTACTGCTTTAAAAATTTTCGAAGTGTCAGAGTTACTGATTTGTACTACTTCAAAAAATATTCTAAGTGTCGCTGGTTACTGATTTGTTCTGACTGAAAGATATTCTAAGTGTCTGTGGTTACAGATTTGTACTGCTTCAAAAATATTCTAAGTGTCAGTGGTTACTGATTTGCACTGCTTCAAAAATATTCTAAGTGTCAGTCGTTACTGATTTGTACTGCTTCAAAAATATTCTAAGTGTCAGTGCTTAGTGATTTGTACTGCTTCAAAAATATTCTAAGTGTCGCTGCTTACGGATTTGTACTGACTGAAAAATATTCTAAGTGTCAGTGGTTACTGATTTGCACTGCTTCAAAAATATTCCAAGTGTCAGTCGTTACTGATTTGTACTGCTTCAAAAATATTCTCAGTGTCAGTGCTTAGTGATTTGTACTGCTTCAAAAATATTCGAAGTGTCGCTGGTTACTGATTTGTACTGACTGAAAAATATTCTAAGTGTCAGAGTTTACTGATTTGTAATGCTTCAAAAATGTTCTAAGTGTCCGTGGTTACATATTTGTACTGCTACAAAAATATTCCAAGTGTTGCTGGTTACTGATTTGTACTGACTGAAAAATATTCTAAGTGTCAGTGGTTACTGATTTGTACTGCTTCAAAAATATTCTAAGTGTCAGTGTTACTGATTTGTACTGCTTCAAAAGTATTCTAAGTGTCAGTGGTTACTGATTTGTACTGCTTTAAAAATATTCGAAGTGTCAGAGTTTACTGATTTGTACTACTTCAAAAATATTCTAAGTGTCGCTGGTTACTGATTTGTACTTACTGAAAAATATTCTAAGAGTCTGTGGTTACAGATTTGTACTGCTTCAAAAATATTCTAAGTGTCAGTGGTTACTGATTTGTACTGCTTCAAAAATATTCTAAGTGTCAGTCGTTACTGATTTGTACTGCTTCAAAAATATTCTAAGTGTCAGTGCTTACTGATTTGTACTGCTTCAAAAATATTCTAAGTGTCGCTGCTTACTGATTTGTACAGACTGAAAAATATTCTAAGTGTCAGTGGTTACTGATTTGCACTGCTTCAAAAATATTCTAAGTGTCAGAGTTTACTGATTTGTACTGCTTCAAAAATATTCTAAGTGTCAGTGTTTACTGATTTGTACTGCTTCAAAAATATTCTAAGTGTCCGTGGTTACTGATTTGTACTGCTTCAAAAATATTCCAAGTGTTGCTGGTTACTGATTTGTACTGACTGAAAAATATTCTAAGTGTCAGTGGTTACTGATTTTACTGCTTCAAAAATATTCTAAGTGTCAGTGGTTACTGATTTGTACTGCTTTTAAAATTTCTAAGTGTCAGTGGTTACTGATTTGCACTGCTTCAAAAATATTCTAAGTGTCAGTGGTTACTGATTTGTACTGCTTCAAAAATATTCTAAGTGTCAGTGCTTAGTGATTTGTACTGCTTCAAAAATATTCTAAGTGTCGCTGCTTACGGATTTGTACTGACTGAAAAATATTCTAAGTGTCAGTGGTTACTGATTTGCACTGCTTCAAAAATATTCCAAGTGTCAGTCGTTACTGATTTGTACTGCTTCAAAAATATTCTAAGTGTCAGTGCTTAGTGATTTGTACTGCTTCAAAAATATTCGAAGTGTCGCTGGTTACTGATTTGTACTGACTGAAAAATATTCTAAGTGTCAGAGTTTACTGATTTGTAATGCTTCAAAAATGTTCTAAGTGTCCGTGGTTACATATTTGTACTGCTACAAAAATATTCCAAGTGTTGCTGGTTACTGATTTGCACTGACTGAAAAACATTCTAAGTGTCAGTCGTTACTGATTTGTACTGATTCAAAAATATTCTAAGTGTCAGTCGTTACTGATTTGTACTGCTTCAAAAGTATTCTTAGTGTCAGTGGTTACTGATTTGTTCTGTTTTAAAAATTTCGAAGTGTCAGAGTTTACTGATTTGTACTACTTCAAAAATATTCTAAGTGTCGCTGGTTACTGATTTGTTCTTACTGAAAGATATTCTAAGAGTCAGTGGTTACAGATTTGCACTGCTTCAAAAATATTCTAAGTGTCAGTGGTTACTGATTTGTACTGCTTCAAAAATATTCTAGGTGTCAGTGGTTACTGATTTGTACTGCTTCAAAAATATTCTAAGTGTCAGTGCTTACTGATTTGTACTGCTTCAAAAATATTCTAAGTGTCGCTGGTTACTGATTTGTACAGACTGAAAAATATTCTAAGTGTCAGTGGTTACTGATTTGCACTGCTTCAAAAATATTCTAAGTGTCAGAGTTTACTGATTTGTACTGCTTCAAAAATATTCTAAGTGTCAGAGTTTACTGATTTGTACTGCTTCAAAAATGTTCTAAGTGTCCGTGGTTACATATTTGTACTGCTTCAAAAATATTCCAAGTGTTGCTGGTTACTGATTTGTACTGACTGAAAAATATTCTAAGTGTCAGTGGTTACTGATTTGTACTGCTTCAAAAATATTCCAAGTGTCAGTGGTTACTGATTTGTACTGCTTTTAAAATTTTCTAAGTGTCAGTGCTTAGTGATTTGTACTGCTTCAAAAACATTCGAAGTGTCGCTGGTTACTGATTTGTACTGACTGAAAAATATTCCAAGTGTCAGTGGTTACTGATTTGCACTGACTGAAAAACATTCTAAGTGTCAGTCGTTACTGATTTGTACTGATTCAAAAATATTCTAAGTGTCAGTCGTTACTGATTTGTACTGCTTCAAAAGTATTCTTAGTGTCAGTGGTTACTGATTTGTTCTGTTTTAAAAATTTTCGAAGTGTCAGAGTTTACTGATTTGTACTACTTCAAAAATATTCTAAGTGTCGCTGGTTACTGATTTGTTCTTACTGAAAGATATTCTAAGTGTCTGTGGTTACAGATTTGCACTGCTTCAAAAATATTCTAAGTGTCAGTGGTTACTGATTTGCACTGCTTCAAAAATATTCTAAGTGTCAGTCGTTACTGATTTGTACTGCTTCAAAAATATTCTAAGTGTCAGTGCTTAGTGATTTGTACTGCTTCAAAAATATTCTAAGTGTCGCTGCTTACGGATTTGTACAGACTGAAAAATATTCTAAGTGTCAGTGGCTACTGATTTGCACTGCTTCAAAAATATTCCAAGTGTCAGTCGTTACTGATTTGTACTGCTTCAAAAATATTCTCAGTGTCAGTGCTTAGTGATTTGTACTGCTTCAAAAACATTCGAAGTGTCGCTGGTTACTGATTTGTACTGACTGAAAAATATTCTAAGTGTCAGAGTTTACTGATTTGTACTGCTTCAAAAATGTTCCAAGTGTCCGTGGTTACATATTTGTACTGCTTCAAAAATATTCCAAGTGTTGCTGGTTACTGATTTGTACTGACTGAAAGATATTCTAAGTGTCTGTGGTTACAGATTTGCACTGCTTCAAAAATATTCTAAGTGTCAGAGTTTACTGATTTGTACTGCTTCAAAAATGTTCTAAGTGTCCGTGGTTACAGATTTGTACTGCTTCAAATATATTCCAAGCGTCGCTGGTTACTGATTTGTACTGACTGAAAAATATTCTAAGTGTCAGTGGTTACTGATTTGCACTGCTTCAAAAATATTCTAAGTGTCAGAGTTTACTGATTTGTACTGCTTCAAAAATATTCTAAGTGTCAGAGTTTACTGATTTGTACTGCTTCAAAAATATTCGAAGTGTCAGAGTTTACTGATTTGTACTGCTTCAAAAATGTTCTAAGTGTCCGTGGTTACATATTTGTACTGCTTCAAAAATATTCCAAGTGTTGCTGGTTACTGATTTGTACTGACTGAAAGATATTCTAAGTGTCAGTGGTTACTGATTTGTACTGCTTCAAAAATATTCTAAGTGTCAGTGGTTACTGGTTTGTACTGACTGAAAAATATTCTAAGTGTCAGTGGTTATAGATTTCGTCTGCTTCAAAAATATTCTAAGTGTCAGAGTTTACTGATTTGTACTTCTTCAAAAATGTTCTAAGTGTCCGTGGTTACAGATTTGTACTGCTTCAAAAATATTCCAAGTTTTGCTGGTTACTGATTTGTACTGACTGAAAAATATTCTATGTGTCAGTGGTTCCTGATTTGCACTGCTTCAAAAATATTCCAAGTGTCAGTGGTTACTGATTTGTACTGCTTTTAAAATTTTCTAAGTGTCAGTGCTTAGTGATTTGTACTCCTTCAAAAATATTCTAAGTGTCGTTGGTTACGGATTTGTACTGACTGAAAAATATTCTAAGTGTCAGTGGTTACAGATTTGTACTGCTTCAAAAATATTCCAAGTTTGCTGGTTACTGATTTGTACTGACTGAAAAATATTCTAAGTGTCAGTGGTTACTGATTTGTACTGCTTCAAAAATATTCCAAGTGTCAGTGGTTACTGATTTGTACTGCTTTAAAATTTTCTAAGTGTCAGTGCTTACTGATTTGTACTGCTTCAAAAACATTCGAAGTGTCGCTGGTTACTGATTTGTACTGCTACAAAAATATTCCAAGTGTTGCTGGTTACTGATTTGCACTGACTGAAAAACATTCTAAGTGTCAGTCGTTACTGATTTGTACTGATTCAAAAATATTCTAAGTGTCAGTCGTTACTGATTTGTACTGCTTCAAAAGTATTCTTAGTGTCAGTGGTTACTGATTTGTTCTGTTTTAAAAATTTTCGAAGTGTCAGAGTTTACTGATTTGTACTACTTCAAAAATATTCTAAGTGTCGCTGGTTACTGATTTGTTCTTACTGAAAGATATTCTAAGAGTCTGTGGTTACAGATTTGCACTGCTTCAAAAATATTCTAAGTGTCAGTGGTTACTGATTTGCACTGCTTCAAAAATATTCTAAGTGTCAGTCGTTACTGATTTGTACTGCTTCAAAAATATTCTAAGTGTCAGTGCTTAGTGATTTGTACTGCTTCAAAAATATTCTAAGTGTCGCTGCTTACGGATTTGTACAGACTGAAAAATATTCTAAGTGTCAGTGGCTACTGATTTGCACTGCTTCAAAAATATTCCAAGTGTCAGTCGTTACTGATTTGTACTGCTTCAAAAATATTCTCAGTGTCAGTGCTTAGTGATTTGTACTGCTTCAAAAACATTCGAAGTGTCGCTGGTTACTGATTTGTACTGACTGAAAAATATTCTAAGTGTCAGAGTTTACTGATTTGTACTGCTTCAAAAATGTTCCAAGTGTCCGTGGTTACATATTTGTACTGCTTCAAAAATATTCCAAGTGTTGCTGGTTACTGATTTGTACTGACTGAAAGATATTCTAAGTGTCTGTGGTTACAGATTTGCACTGCTTCAAAAATATTCGAAGTGTCAGAGTTTACTGATTTGTACTGCTTCAAAAATGTTCTAAGTGTCCGTGGTTACAGATTTGTACTGCTTCAAATATATTCCAAGCGTCGCTGGTTACTGATTTGTACTGACTGAAAAATATTCTAAGTGTCAGTGGTTACTGATTTGCACTGCTTCAAAAATATTCTAAGTGTCAGAGTTTACTGATTTGTACTGCTTCAAAAATATTCTAAGTGTCAGAGTTTACTGATTTGTACTGCTTCAAAAATGTTCTAAGTGTCCGTGGTTACATATTTGTACTGCTTCAAAAATATTCCAAGTGTTGCTGGTTACTGATTTGTACTGACTGAAAATATTCTAAGTGTCAGTGGTTACTGATTTGTACTGCTTCAAAAATATTCTAAGTGTCAGTGGTTACTGGTTTGTACTGACTGAAAAATATTCTAAGTGTCAGTGGTTATAGATTTCGTCTGCTTCAAAAATATTCTAAGTGTCAGAGTTTACTGATTTGTACTTCTTCAAAAATGTTCTAAGTGTCCGTGGTTACAGATTTGTACTGCTTCAAAAATATTCCAAGTTTTGCTGGTTACTGATTTGTACTGACTGAAAAATATTCTATGTGTCAGTGGTTCCTGATTTGCACTGCTTCAAAAATATTCCAAGTGTCAGTGGTTACTGATTTGTACTGCTTTTAAAATTTTCTAAGTGTCAGTGCTTAGTGATTTGTACTGCTTCAAAAATATTCTAAGTGTCGTTGGTTACGGATTTGTACTGACTGAAAAATATTCTAAGTGTCAGTGGTTACTGATTTGTACTGCTTCAAAAATATTCTAAGTGTCAGAGTTTACTGATTTGTACTGCTTCAAAAATATTCTAAGTGTCAGAGTTTACTGATTTGTACTGCTTCAAAAATGTTCTAAGTGTCCGTGGTTACATATTTGTACTGCTTCAAAAATATTCCAAGTGTTGCTGGTTACTGATTTGTACTGACTGAAAGATATTCTAAGTGTCAGTGGTTACTGATTTGTACTGCTTCAAAAATATTCTAAGTGTCAGTGGTTACTGGTTTGTACTGACTGAAAAATATTCTAAGTGTCAGTGGTTATAGATTTCGTCTGCTTCAAAAATATTCTAAGTGTCAGAGTTTACTGATTTGTACTTCTTCAAAAATGTTCTAAGTGTCCGTGGTTACAGATTTGTACTGCTTCAAAAATATTCCAAGTTTTGCTGGTTACTGATTTGTACTGACTGAAAAATATTCTATGTGTCAGTGGTTCCTGATTTGCACTGCTTCAAAAATATTCCAAGTGTCAGTGGTTACTGATTTGTACTGCTTTTAAAATTTTCTAAGTGTCAGTGCTTAGTGATTTGTACTCCTTCAAAAATATTCTAAGTGTCGTTGGTTACGGATTTGTACTGACTGAAAAATATTCTAAGTGTCAGTGGTTACTGATTTGTACTGCTTCAAAAATATTCTAAGTGTCAGTGCTTAGTGATTTGTACTGCTTCAAAAATATTCTAAGTGTCGCTGGTTACTGATTTGTACTGACTGAACAATATTCTAAGTGTCAGTGGTTACTGATTTGTACTGCTTCAAAAATATTCTAAGTGTCAGAGTTTACTGATTTGTAATGCGTCAAAAATGTTCTAAGTGTCCGTGGTTACATATTTGTACTGCTACAAAAATATTCCAAGTGTTGCTGGTTACTGATTTGCACTGACTGAAAAACATTCTAAGTGTCAGTCGTTACTGATTTGTACTGATTCAAAAATATTCTAAGTGTCAGTCGTTACTGATTTGTACTGCTTCAAAAGTATTCTTAGTGTCAGTGGTTACTGATTTGTTCTGTTTTAAAAATTTTCGAAGTGTCAGAGTTTACTGATTTGTACTACTTCAAAAATATTCTAAGTGTCGCTGGTTACTGATTTGTTCTTACTGAAAGATATTCTAAGAGTCTGTGGTTACAGATTTGCACTGCTTCAAAAATATTCTAAGTGTCAGTGGTTACTGATTTGCACTGCTTCAAAAATATTCTAAGTGTCAGTCGTTACTGATTTGTACTGCTTCAAAAATATTCTAAGTGTCAGTGCTTAGTGATTTGTACTGCTTCAAAAATATTCTAAGTGTCGCTGCTTACGGATTTGTACAGACTGAAAAATATTCTAAGTGTCAGTGGCTACTGATTTGCACTGCTTCAAAAATATTCCAAGTGTCAGTCGTTACTGATTTGTACTGCTTCAAAAATATTCTCAGTGTCAGTGCTTAGTGATTTGTACTGCTTCAAAAACATTCGAAGTGTCGCTGGTTACTGATTTGTACTGACTGAAAAATATTCTAAGTGTCAGAGTTTACTGATTTGTACTGCTTCAAAAATGTTCCAAGTGTCCGTGGTTACATATTTGTACTGCTTCAAAAATATTCCAAGTGTTGCTGGTTACTGATTTGTACTGACTGAAAGATATTCTAAGTGTCTGTGGTTACAGATTTGCACTGCTTCAAAAATATTCTAAGTGTCAGAGTTTACTGATTTGTACTGCTTCAAAAATGTTCTAAGTGTCCGTGGTTACAGATTTGTACTGCTTCAAATATATTCCAAGCGTCGCTGGTTACTGATTTGTACTGACTGAAAAATATTCTAAGTGTCAGTGGTTACTGATTTGCACTGCTTCAAAAATATTCTAAGTGTCAGAGTTTACTGATTTGTACTGCTTCAAAAATATTCTAAGTGTCAGAGTTTACTGATTTGTACTGCTTCAAAAATATTCGAAGTGTCAGAGTTTACTGATTTGTACTGCTTCAAAAATGTTCTAAGTGTCCGTGGTTACATATTTGTACTGCTTCAAAAATATTCCAAGTGTTGCTGGTTACTGATTTGTACTGACTGAAAGATATTCTAAGTGTCAGTGGTTACTGATTTGTACTGCTTCAAAAATATTCTAAGTGTCAGTGGTTACTGGTTTGTACTGACTGAAAAATATTCTAAGTGTCAGTGGTTATAGATTTCGTCTGCTTCAAAAATATTCTAAGTGTCAGA
Source organism: Hemiscyllium ocellatum (assembly GCF_020745735.1). Lineage (NCBI taxonomy): Eukaryota > Metazoa > Chordata > Chondrichthyes > Orectolobiformes > Hemiscylliidae > Hemiscyllium > Hemiscyllium ocellatum. The sequence continues at coordinate 55,834,307 of NC_083431.1, read as the reverse complement.
GTTTACTGATTTGTACTTCTTCAAAAATGTTCTAAGTGTCCGTGGTTACAGATTTGTACTGCTTCAAAATTATTCCAAGTTTTGCTGGTTACTGATTTGTACTGACTGAAAAATATTCTATGTGTCAGTGGTTCCTGATTTGCACTGCTTCAAAAATATTCCAAGTGTCAGTGGTTACTGATTTGTACTGCTTTTAAAATTTTCTAAGTGTCAGTGCTTAGTGATTTGTACTCCTTCAAAAATATTCTAAGTGTCGTTGGTTACTGATTTGTACTGACTGAAAAATATTCTAAGTGTCAGTGGTTACTGATTTGTACTGCTTCAAAAATATTCTAAGTGTCAGTGCTTAGTGATTTGTACTGCTTCAAAAATATTCTAAGTGTCGCTGGTTACTGATTTGTACTGACTGAAAAATATTCTAAGTGTCAGTCGTTACTGATTTGTACTGATTCAAAAATATTCTAAGTGTCAGTCGTTACTGATTTGTACTGCTTCAAAAATATTCTTAGTGTCAGTGGTTACTGATTTGTTCTGTTTTAAAAATTTTCGAAGTGTCAGAGTTTACTGATTTGTACTACTTCAAAAATATTCTAAGTGTCGCTGGTTACTGATTTGTTCTTACTGAAAGATATTCTAAGTGTCTGTGGTTACAGATTTGCACTGCTTCAAAAATATTCTAAGTGTCAGTGGTTACTGATTTGCACTGCTTCAAAAATATTCTAAGTGTCAGTCGTTACTGATTTGTACTGCTTCAAAAATATTCTAAGTGTCAGTGCTTAGTGATTTGTACTGCTTCAAAAATATTCTAAGTGTCGCTGCTTACGGATTTGTACTGACTGAAAAATATTCTAAGTGTCAGTGGCTACTGATTTGCACTGCTTCAAAAATATTCCAAGTGTCAGTCGTTACTGATTTGTACTGCTTCAAAAATATTCTCAGTGTCAGTGCTTAGTGATTTGTACTGCTTCAAAAACATTCGAAGTGTCGCTGGTTACTGATTTGTACTGACTGAAAAATATTCTAAGTGTCAGAGTTTACTGATTTGTAATGCTTCAAAAATGTTCTAAGTGTCCGTGGTTACATATTTGTACTGCTTCAAAAATATTCCAAGTGTTGCTGGTTACTGATTTGTACTGACTGAAAAATATTCTAAGTGTCAGTCGTTACTGATTTGTACTGCTTCAAAAATATTCTAAGTGTCAGTCGTTACTGATTTGTACTGCTTCAAAAGTATTCTAAGTGTCAGTGGTTACTGATTTGTTCTGTTTTAAAAATTTCGAAGTGTCAGAGTTTACTGATTTGTACTACTTCAAAAATATTCTAAGTGTCGCTGGTTACTGATTTGTACTTACTGAAATATATTCTAAGAGTCAGTGGTTACAGATTTGTACTGCTTCAAAAATATTCTAAGTGTCAGTGGTTACTGATTTGTACTGCTTCAAAAATATTCTAAGTGTCAGTCGTTACTGATTTGTACTGCTTCAAAAATATTCTAAGTGTCAGTGGTTACTGATTTGTACTGCTTCAAAAATATTCTAAGTGTCGCTGGTTACTGATTTGTACAGACTGAAAAATATTCTAAGTGTCAGTGGTTACTGATTTGTACTGCTTCAAAAATATTCTAAGTGTCAGTGTTTACTGATTTGTACTGCTTCAAAAATATTCTAAGTGTCAGAGTTTACTGATTTGTACTGCTTCAAAAATGTTCTAAGTGTCCGTGGTTACATATTTGTACTGCTTCAAAAATATTCCAAGTGTTGCTGGTTACTGATTTGTACTGACTGAAAAATATTCTAAGTGTCAGTGGTTACTGATTTGTACTGCTTCAAAAATATTCCAAGTGTCAGTGGTTACTGATTTGTACTGCTTTTAAAATTTTCTAAGTGTCAGTGCTTAGTGATTTGTACTGCTTCAAAAACATTCGAAGTGTCGCTGGTTACTGATTTGTACTGACTGAAAAATATTCCAAGTGTCAGTGGTTACTGATTTGCACTGACTGAAAAACATTCTAAGTGTCAGTCGTTACTGATTTGTACTGATTCAAAAATATTCTAAGTGTCAGTCGTTACTGATTTGTACTGCTTCAAAAGTATTCTTAGTGTCAGTGGTTACTGATTTGTTCTGTTTTAAAAATTTTCGAAGTGTCAGAGTTTACTGATTTGTACTACTTCAAAAATATTCTAAGTGTCGCTGGTTACTGATTTGTTCTTACTGAAAGATATTCTAAGAGTCTGTGGTTACAGATTTGCACTGCTTCAAAAATATTCTAAGTGTCAGTGGTTACTGATTTGCACTGCTTCAAAAATATTCTAAGTGTCAGTCGTTACTGATTTGTACTGCTTCAAAAATATTCTAAGTGTCAGTGCTTAGTGATTTGTACTGCTTCAAAAATATTCTAAGTGTCGCTGCTTACGGATTTGTACAGACTGAAAAATATTCTAAGTGTCAGTGGCTACTGATTTGCACTGCTTCAAAAATATTCCAAGTGTCAGTCGTTACTGATTTGTACTGCTTCAAAAATATTCTCAGTGTCAGTGCTTAGTGATTTGTACTGCTTCAAAAACATTCGAAGTGTCGCTGGTTACTGATTTGTACTGACTGAAAAATATTCTAAGTGTCAGAGTTTACTGATTTGTACTGCTTCAAAAATGTTCCAAGTGTCCGTGGTTACATATTTGTACTGCTTCAAAAATATTCCAAGTGTTGCTGGTTACTGATTTGTACTGACTGAAAGATATTCTAAGTGTCTGTGGTTACAGATTTGCACTGCTTCAAAAATATTCTAAGTGTCAGAGTTTACTGATTTGTACTGCTTCAAAAATGTTCTAAGTGTCCGTGGTTACAGATTTGTACTGCTTCAAATATATTCCAAGCGTCGCTGGTTACTGATTTGTACTGACTGAAAAATATTCTAAGTGTCAGTGGTTACTGATTTGCACTGCTTCAAAAATATTCTAAGTGTCAGAGTTTACTGATTTGTACTGCTTCAAAAATATTCTAAGTGTCAGAGTTTACTGATTTGTACTGCTTCAAAAATATTCGAAGTGTCAGAGTTTACTGATTTGTACTGCTTCAAAAATGTTCTAAGTGTCCGTGGTTACATATTTGTACTGCTTCAAAAATATTCCAAGTGTTGCTGGTTACTGATTTGTACTGACTGAAAGATATTCTAAGTGTCAGTGGTTACTGATTTGTACTGCTTCAAAAATATTCTAAGTGTCAGTGGTTACTGGTTTGTACTGACTGAAAAATATTCTAAGTGTCAGTGGTTATAGATTTCGTCTGCTTCAAAAATATTCTAAGTGTCAGAGTTTACTGATTTGTACTTCTTCAAAAATGTTCTAAGTGTCCGTGGTTACAGATTTGTACTGCTTCAAAAATATTCCAAGTTTTGCTGGTTACTGATTTGTACTGACTGAAAAATATTCTATGTGTCAGTGGTTCCTGATTTGCACTGCTTCAAAAATATTCCAAGTGTCAGTGGTTACTGATTTGTACTGCTTTTAAAATTTTCTAAGTGTCAGTGCTTAGTGATTTGTACTCCTTCAAAAATATTCTAAGTGTCGTTGGTTACGGATTTGTACTGACTGAAAAATATTCTAAGTGTCAGTGGTTACAGATTTGTACTGCTTCAAAAATATTCCAAGTTTGCTGGTTACTGATTTGTACTGACTGAAAAATATTCTATGTGTCAGTGGTTACTGATTTGCACTGCTTCAAAAATATTCCAAGTGTCAGTGGTTACTGATTTGTACTGCTTTAAAATTTTCTAAGTGTCAGTGCTTACTGATTTGTACTGCTTCAAAAATATTCGAAGTGTCGCTGGTTACTGATTTGTACTGCTACAAAAATATTCCAAGTGTTGCTGGTTACTGATTTGCACTGACTGAAAAACATTCTAAGTGTCAGTCGTTACTGATTTGTACTGATTCAAAAATATTCTAAGTGTCAGTCGTTACTGATTTGTACTGCTTCAAAAGTATTCTTAGTGTCAGTGGTTACTGATTTGTTCTGTTTTAAAAATTTTCGAAGTGTCAGAGTTTACTGATTTGTACTACTTCAAAAATATTCTAAGTGTCGCTGGTTACTGATTTGTTCTTACTGAAAGATATTCTAAGAGTCTGTGGTTACAGATTTGCACTGCTTCAAAAATATTCTAAGTGTCAGTGGTTACTGATTTGCACTGCTTCAAAAATATTCTAAGTGTCAGTCGTTACTGATTTGTACTGCTTCAAAAATATTCTAAGTGTCAGTGCTTAGTGATTTGTACTGCTTCAAAAATATTCTAAGTGTCGCTGCTTACGGATTTGTACAGACTGAAAAATATTCTAAGTGTCAGTGGCTACTGATTTGCACTGCTTCAAAAATATTCCAAGTGTCAGTCGTTACTGATTTGTACTGCTTCAAAAATATTCTCAGTGTCAGTGCTTAGTGATTTGTACTGCTTCAAAAACATTCGAAGTGTCGCTGGTTACTGATTTGTACTGACTGAAAAATATTCTAAGTGTCAGAGTTTACTGATTTGTACTGCTTCAAAAATGTTCCAAGTGTCCGTGGTTACATATTTGTACTGCTTCAAAAATATTCCAAGTGTTGCTGGTTACTGATTTGTACTGACTGAAAGATATTCTAAGTGTCAGTGGTTACAGATTTGCACTGCTTCAAAAATATTCTAAGTGTCAGAGTTTACTGATTTGTACTGCTTCAAAAATGTTCTAAGTGTCCGTGGTTACAGATTTGTACTGCTTCAAAAATATTCCAAGTGTCGCTGGTTACTGATTTGTACTGACTGAAAAATATTCTAAGTGTCAGTGGTTACTGATTTGCACTGCTTCAAAAATATTCTAAGTGTCAGAGTTTACTGATTTGTACTGCTTCAAAAATATTCTAAGTGTCAGAGTTTACTGATTTGTACTGCTTCAAAAATATTCTAAGTGTCCGTGGTTACATATTTGTACTGCTTCAAAAATATTCCAAGTGTTGCTGGTTACTGATTTGTACTGACTGAAAAATATTCTAAGTGTCAGTGGTTACTGATTTGTACTGCTTCAAAAATATTCTAAGTGTCAGTGGTTACTGATTTGTACTGACTGAAAAATATTCTAAGTGTCAGTGGTTATAGATTTCGTCTGCTTCAAAAATATTCTAAGTGTCAGAGTTTACTGATTTGTACTGCTTCAAAAATATTCTAAGTGTCAGAGTTTACTGATTTGTACTGCTTCAAAAATGTTCTAAGTGTCCGTGGTTACATATTTGTACTGCTTCAAAAATATTCCAAGTGTTGCTGGTTACTGATTTGTACTGACTGAAAGATATTCTAAGTGTCAGTGGTTACTGATTTGTACTGCTTCAAAAATATTCTAAGTGTCAGTGGTTACTGGTTTGTACTGACTGAAAAATATTCTAAGTGTCAGTGGTTATAGATTTCGTCTGCTTCAAAAATATTCTAAGTGTCAGAGTTTACTGATTTGTACTTCTTCAAAAATGTTCTAAGTGTCCGTGGTTACAGATTTGTACTGCTTCAAAAATATTCCAAGTTTTGCTGGTTACTGATTTGTACTGACTGAAAAATATTCTATGTGTCAGTGGTTACTGATTTGTACTGCTTCAAAAATATTCCAAGTGTCAGTGGTTACTGATTTGTACTGCTTTTAAAATTTTCTAAGTGTCAGTGCTTAGTGATTTGTACTCCTTCAAAAATATTCTAAGTGTCGTTGGTTACGGATTTGTACTGACTGAAAAATATTCTAAGTGTCAGTGGTTACTGATTTGTACTGCTTCAAAAATATTCTAAGTGTCAGTGCTTAGTGATTTGTACTGCTTCAAAAATATTCTAAGTGTCGCTGGTTACTGATTTGTACTGACTGAACAATATTCTAAGTGTCAGTGGTTACTGATTTGCACTGCTTCAAAAATATTCTAAGTGTCAGAGTTTACTGATTTGTAATGCTTCAAAAATGTTCTAAGTGTCCGTGGTTACATATTTGTACTGCTACAAAAATATTCCAAGTGTTGCTGGTTACTGATTTGCACTGACTGAAAAACATTCTAAGTGTCAGTCGTTACTGATTTGTACTGATTCAAAAATATTCTAAGTGTCAGTCGTTACTGATTTGTACTGCTTCAAAAGTATTCTTAGTGTCAGTGGTTACTGATTTGTTCTGTTTTAAAAATTTTCGAAGTGTCAGAGTTTACTGATTTGTACTACTTCAAAAATATTCTAAGTGTCGCTGGTTACTGATTTGTTCTTACTGAAAGATATTCTAAGAGTCTGTGGTTACAGATTTGCACTGCTTCAAAAATATTCTAAGTGTCAGTGGTTACTGATTTGCACTGCTTCAAAAATATTCTAAGTGTCAGTCGTTACTGATTTGTACTGCTTCAAAAATATTCTAAGTGTCAGTGCTTAGTGATTTGTACTGCTTCAAAAATATTCTAAGTGTCGCTGCTTACGGATTTGTACAGACTGAAAAATATTCTAAGTGTCAGTGGCTACTGATTTGCACTGCTTCAAAAATATTCCAAGTGTCAGTCGTTACTGATTTGTACTGCTTCAAAAATATTCTCAGTGTCAGTGCTTAGTGATTTGTACTGCTTCAAAAACATTCGAAGTGTCGCTGGTTACTGATTTGTACTGACTGAAAAATATTCTAAGTGTCAGAGTTTACTGATTTGTACTGCTTCAAAAATATTCCAAGTGTTGCTGGTTACTGATTTGTACTGACTGAAAAATATTCTAAGTGTCAGTGGTTACTGATTTGCACTGCTTCAAAAATATTCCAAGTGTCAGTGGTACTGATTTGTACTGCTTCAAAAATTTCTAAGTGTCAGTGGTTACTGATTTGTACTGCTTCAAAAATATTCTAAGTGTCGCTGGTTACTGATTTGTACTGACTGAAAAATATTCTAAGTGTCAGAGGTTACTGATTTGTACTGCTTCAAAAATATTCTAAGTGTCAGAGTTTACTGATTTGTACTGCTTCAAAAATATTCTAAGTGTCAGAGTTTACTGATTTGTACTGCTTCAAAAATGTTCTAAGTGTCCGTGGTTACATATTTGTACTGCTTCAAAAATATTCCAAGTGTTGCTGGTTACTGATTTGTACTGACTGAAAGATATTCTAAGTGTCAGTGGTTACTGATTTGTACTGCTTCAAAAATATTCTAAGTGTCAGTGGTTACTGGTTTGTACTGACTGAAAAATATTCTAAGTGTCAGTGGTTATAGATTTCGTCTGCTTCAAAAATATTCTAAGTGTCAGAGTTTACTGATTTGTACTTCTTCAAAAATGTTCTAAGTGTCCGTGGTTACAGATTTGTACTGCTTCAAAAATATTCCAAGTTTTGCTGGTTACTGATTTGTACTGACTGAAAAATATTCTATGTGTCAGTGGTTCCTGATTTGCACTGCTTCAAAAATATTCCAAGTGTCAGTGGTTACTGATTTGTACTGCTTTTAAAATTTTCTAAGTGTCAGTGCTTAGTGATTTGTACTCCTTCAAAAATATTCTAAGTGTCGTTGGTTACGGATTTGTACTGACTGAAAAATATTCTAAGTGTCAGTGGTTACTGATTTGTACTGCTTCAAAAATATTCTAAGTGTCAGTGCTTAGTGATTTGTACTGCTTCAAAAATATTCTAAGTGTCGCTGGTTACTGATTTGTACTGACTGAACAATATTCTAAGTGTCAGTGGTTACTGATTTGCACTGCTTCAAAAATATTCTAAGTGTCAGAGTTTACTGATTTGTAATGCGTCAAAAATGTTCTAAGTGTCCGTGGTTACATATTTGTACTGCTACAAAAATATTCCAAGTGTTGCTGGTTACTGATTTGCACTGACTGAAAAACATTCTAAGTGTCAGTCGTTACTGATTTGTACTGATTCAAAAATATTCTAAGTGTCAGTCGTTACTGATTTGTACTGCTTCAAAAGTATTCTTAGTGTCAGTGGTTACTGATTTGTTCTGTTTTAAAAATTTTCGAAGTGTCAGAGTTTACTGATTTGTACTACTTCAAAAATATTCTAAGTGTCGCTGGTTACTGATTTGTTCTTACTGAAAGATATTCTAAGAGTCTGTGGTTACAGATTTGCACTGCTTCAAAAATATTCTAAGTGTCAGTGGTTACTGATTTGCACTGCTTCAAAAATATTCTAAGTGTCAGTCGTTACTGATTTGTACTGCTTCAAAAATATTCTAAGTGTCAGTGCTTAGTGATTTGTACTGCTTCAAAAATATTCTAAGTGTCGCTGCTTACGGATTTGTACAGACTGAAAAATATTCTAAGTGTCAGTGGCTACTGATTTGCACTGCTTCAAAAATATTCCAAGTGTCAGTCGTTACTGATTTGTACTGCTTCAAAAATATTCTCAGTGTCAGTGCTTAGTGATTTGTACTGCTTCAAAAACATTCGAAGTGTCGCTGGTTACTGATTTGTACTGACTGAAAAATATTCTAAGTGTCAGAGTTTACTGATTTGTACTGCTTCAAAAATGTTCCAAGTGTCCGTGGTTACATATTTGTACTGCTTCAAAAATATTCCAAGTGTTGCTGGTTACTGATTTGTACTGACTGAAAGATATTCTAAGTGTCTGTGGTTACAGATTTGCACTGCTTCAAAAATATTCTAAGTGTCAGAGTTTACTGATTTGTACTGCTTCAAAAATGTTCTAAGTGTCCGTGGTTACAGATTTGTACTGCTTCAAATATATTCCAAGCGTCGCTGGTTACTGATTTGTACTGACTGAAAAATATTCTAAGTGTCAGTGGTTACTGATTTGCACTGCTTCAAAAATATTCTAAGTGTCAGAGTTTACTGATTTGTACTGCTTCAAAAATATTCTAAGTGTCAGAGTTTACTGATTTGTACTGCTTCAAAAATATTCGAAGTGTCAGAGTTTACTGATTTGTACTGCTTCAAAAATGTTCTAAGTGTCCGTGGTTACATATTTGTACTGCTTCAAAAATATTCCAAGTGTTGCTGGTTACTGATTTGTACTGACTGAAAGATATTCTAAGTGTCAGTGGTTACTGATTTGTACTGCTTCAAAAATATTCTAAGTGTCAGTGGTTACTGGTTTGTACTGACTGAAAAATATTCTAAGTGTCAGTGGTTATAGATTTCGTCTGCTTCAAAAATATTCTAAGTGTCAGAGTTTACTGATTTGTACTTCTTCAAAAATGTTCTAAGTGTCCGTGGTTACAGATTTGTACTGCTTCAAAATTATTCCAAGTTTTGCTGGTTACTGATTTGTACTGACTGAAAAATATTCTATGTGTCAGTGGTTCCTGATTTGCACTGCTTCAAAAATATTCCAAGTGTCAGTGGTTACTGATTTGTACTGCTTTTAAAATTTTCTAAGTGTCAGTGCTTAGTGATTTGTACTCCTTCAAAAATATTCTAAGTGTCGTTGGTTACGGATTTGTACTGACTGAAAAATATTCTAAGTGTCAGTGGTTACTGATTTGTACTGCTTCAAAAATATTCTAAGTGTCAGTGCTTAGTGATTTGTACTGCTTCAAAAATATTCTAAGTGTCGGTGGTTACTGATTTGTACTGACTGAAAAATATTCTAAGTGTCAGTGGTTACTGATTTGTACTGCTTCAAAAATATTCTAAGTGTCAGAGTTTACTGATTTGTAATGCTTCAAAAATGTTCTAAGTGTCCGTGGTTACATATTTGTACTGCTACAAAAATATTCCAAGTGTTGCTGGTTACTGATTTGCACTGACTGAAAAACATTCTAAGTGTCAGTCGTTACTGATTTGTACTGATTCAAAAATATTCTAAGTGTCAGTCGTTACTGATTTGTACTGCTTCAAAAGTATTCTTAGTGTCAGTGGTTACTGATTTGTTCTGTTTTAAAAATTTTCGAAGTGTCAGAGTTTACTGATTTGTACTACTTCAAAAATATTCTAAGTGTCGCTGGTTACTGATTTGTTCTTACTGAAAGATATTCTAAGAGTCTGTGGTTACAGATTTGCACTGCTTCAAAAATATTCTAAGTGTCAGTGGTTACTGATTTGCACTGCTTCAAAAATATTCTAAGTGTCAGTCGTTACTGATTTGTACTGCTTCAAAAATATTCTAAGTGTCAGTGCTTAGTGATTTGTACTGCTTCAAAAATATTCTAAGTGTCGCTGCTTACGGATTTGTACAGACTGAAAAATATTCTAAGTGTCAGTGGCTACTGATTTGCACTGCTTCAAAAATATTCCAAGTGTCAGTCGTTACTGATTTGTACTGCTTCAAAAATATTCTCAGTGTCAGTGCTTAGTGATTTGTACTGCTTCAAAAACATTCGAAGTGTCGCTGGTTACTGATTTGTACTGACTGAAAAATATTCTAAGTGTCAGAGTTTACTGATTTGTACTGCTTCAAAAATGTTCCAAGTGTCCGTGGTTACATATTTGTACTGCTTCAAAAATATTCCAAGTGTTGCTGGTTACTGATTTGTACTGACTGAAAGATATTCTAAGTGTCTGTGGTTACAGATTTGCACTGCTTCAAAAATATTCTAAGTGTCAGAGTTTACTGATTTGTACTGCTTCAAAAATGTTCTAAGTGTCCGTGGTTACAGATTTGTACTGCTTCAAATATATTCCAAGCGTCGCTGGTTACTGATTTGTACTGACTGAAAAATATTCTAAGTGTCAGTGGTTACTGATTTGCACTGCTTCAAAAATATTCTAAGTGTCAGAGTTTACTGATTTGTACTGCTTCAAAAATATTCTAAGTGTCAGAGTTTACTGATTTGTACTGCTTCAAAAATATTCTAAGTGTCAGAGTTTACTGATTTGTACTGCTTCAAAAATGTTCTAAGTGTCCGTGGTTACATATTTGTACTGCTTCAAAAATATTCCAAGTGTTGCTGGTTACTGATTTGTACTGACTGAAAGATATTCTAAGTGTCAGTGGTTACTGATTTGTACTGCTTCAAAAATATTCTAAGTGTCAGTGGTTACTGTTTTGTACTGACTGAAAAATATTCTAAGTGTCAGTGGTTATAGATTTCGTCTGCTTCAAAAATATTCTAAGTGTCAGAGTTTACTGATTTGTACTTCTTCAAAAATGTTCTAAGTGTCCGTGGTTACAGATTTGTACTGCTTCAAAATTATTCCAAGTTTTGCTGGTTACTGATTTGTACTGACTGAAAAATATTCTATGTGTCAGTGGTTCCTGATTTGCACTGCTTCAAAAATATTCCAAGTGTCAGTGGTTACTGATTTGTACTGCTTTTAAAATTTTCTAAGTGTCAGTGCTTAGTGATTTGTACTGATTCAAAAATATTCTAAGTGTCGTTGGTTACTGATTTGTACTGACTGAAAAATATTCTAAGTGTCAGTGGTTACTGATTTGTACTGCTTCAAAAATATTCTAAGTTTTGCTGGTTACTGATTTGTACTGACTGAAAAATATTCTAAGTGTCAGTGGTTACTGATTTGTACTGCTTCAAAAATATTCTAAGTGTCAGTGGTTACTGATTTGTACTGCTTTTAAAATATTCTAAGTGTCAGTGCTTACTGATTTGTACTGCTTCAAAAATATTCGAAGTGTCGCTGGTTACTGATTTGTACTGCTACAAAAATATTCCAAGTGTTGCTGGTTACTGATTTGCACTGACTGAAAAACATTCTAAGTGTCAGTCGTTACTGATTTGTACTGATTCAAAAATATTCTAAGTGTCAGTCGTTACTGATTTGTACTGCTTCAAAAGTATTCTTAGTGTCAGTGGTTACTGATTTGTTCTGTTTTAAAAATTTTCGAAGTGTCAGAGTTTACTGATTTGTACTACTTCAAAAATATTCTAAGTGTCGCTGGTTACTGATTTGTTCTTACTGAAAGATATTCTAAGAGTCTGTGGTTACAGATTTGCACTGCTTCAAAAATATTCTAAGTGTCAGTGGTTACTGATTTGCACTGCTTCAAAAATATTCTAAGTGTCAGTCGTTACTGATTTGTACTGCTTCAAAAATATTCTAAGTGTCAGTGCTTAGTGATTTGTACTGCTTCAAAAATATTCTAAGTGTCGCTGCTTACGGATTTGTACAGACTGAAAAATATTCTAAGTGTCAGTGGCTACTGATTTGCACTGCTTCAAAAATATTCCAAGTGTCAGTCGTTACTGATTTGTACTGCTTCAAAAATATTCTCAGTGTCAGTGCTTAGTGATTTGTACTGCTTCAAAAACATTCGAAGTGTCGCTGGTTACTGATTTGTACTGACTGAAAAATATTCTAAGTGTCAGAGTTTACTGATTTGTACTGCTTCAAAAATGTTCCAAGTGTCCGTGGTTACATATTTGTACTGCTTCAAAAATATTCCAAGTGTTGCTGGTTACTGATTTGTACTGACTGAAAGATATTCTAAGTGTCTGTGGTTACAGATTTGCACTGCTTCAAAAATATTCTAAGTGTCAGAGTTTACTGATTTGTACTGCTTCAAAAATGTTCTAAGTGTCCGTGGTTACAGATTTGTACTGCTTCAAATATATTCCAAGCGTCGCTGGTTACTGATTTGTACTGACTGAAAAATATTCTAAGTGTCAGTGTTACTGATTTGCACTGCTTCAAAAATATTCTAAGTGTCAGAGTTTACTGATTTGTACTGCTTCAAAAATATTCTAAGTGTCAGAGTTTACTGATTTGTACTGCTTCAAAAATGTTCTAAGTGTCCGTGGTTACATATTTGTACTGCTTCAAAAATATTCCAAGTGTTGCTGGTTACTGATTTGTACTGACTGAAAGATATTCTAAGTGTCAGTGGTTACTGATTTGTACTGCTTCAAAAATATTCTAAGTGTCAGTGGTTACTGGTTTGTACTGACTGAAAAATATTCTAAGTGTCAGTGGTTATAGATTTCGTCTGCTTCAAAAATATTCTAAGTGTCAGAGTTTACTGATTTGTACTTCTTCAAAAATGTTCTAAGTGTCCGTGGTTACAGATTTGTACTGCTTCAAAAATATTCCAAGTTTTGCTGGTTACTGATTTGTACTGACTGAAAAATATTCTATGTGTCAGTGGTTCCTGATTTGCACTGCTTCAAAAATATTCCAAGTGTCAGTGGTTACTGATTTGTACTGCTTTTAAAATTTTCTAAGTGTCAGTGCTTAGTGATTTGTACTCCTTCAAAAATATTCTAAGTGTCGTTGGTTACGGATTTGTACTGACTGAAAAATATTCTAAGTGTCAGTGGTTACTGATTTGTACTGCTTCAAAAATATTCTAAGTGTCAGTGCTTAGTGATTTGTACTGCTTCAAAAATATTCTAAGTGTCGCTGGTTACTGATTTGTACTGACTGAACAATATTCTAAGTGTCAGTGGTTACTGATTTGCACTGCTTCAAAAATATTCTAAGTGTCAGAGTTTACTGATTTGTAATGCTTCAAAAATGTTCTAAGTGTCCGTGGTTACATATTTGTACTGCTACAAAAATATTCCAAGTGTTGCTGGTTACTGATTTGCACTGACTGAAAAACATTCTAAGTGTCAGTCGTTACTGATTTGTACTGATTCAAAAATATTCTAAGTGTCAGTCGTTACTGATTTGTACTGCTTCAAAAGTATTCTTAGTGTCAGTGGTTACTGATTTGTTCTGTTTTAAAAATTTTCGAAGTGTCAGAGTTTACTGATTTGTACTACTTCAAAAATATTCTAAGTGTCGCTGGTTACTGATTTGTTCTTACTGAAAGATATTCTAAGAGTCTGTGGTTACAGATTTGCACTGCTTCAAAAATATTCTAAGTGTCAGTGGTTACTGATTTGCACTGCTTCAAAAATATTCTAAGTGTCAGTCGTTACTGATTTGTACTGCTTCAAAAATATTCTAAGTGTCAGTGCTTAGTGATTTGTACTGCTTCAAAAATATTCTAAGTGTCGCTGCTTACGGATTTGTACAGACTGAAAAATATTCTAAGTGTCAGTGGCTACTGATTTGCACTGCTTCAAAAATATTCCAAGTGTCAGTCGTTACTGATTTGTACTGCTTCAAAAATATTCTCAGTGTCAGTGCTTAGTGATTTGTACTGCTTCAAAAACATTCGAAGTGTCGCTGGTTACTGATTTGTACTGACTGAAAAATATTCTAAGTGTCAGAGTTTACTGATTTGTACTGCTTCAAAAATGTTCCAAGTGTCCGTGGTTACATATTTGTACTGCTTCAAAAATATTCCAAGTGTTGCTGGTTACTGATTTGTACTGACTGAAAGATATTCTAAGTGTCTGTGGTTACAGATTTGCACTGCTTCAAAAATATTCTAAGTGTCAGAGTTTACTGATTTGTACTGCTTCAAAAATGTTCTAAGTGTCCGTGGTTACAGATTTGTACTGCTTCAAATATATTCCAAGCGTCGCTGGTTACTGATTTGTACTGACTGAAAAATATTCTAAGTGTCAGTGGTTACTGATTTGCACTGCTTCAAAAATATTCTAAGTGTCAGAGTTTACTGATTTGTACTGCTTCAAAAATATTCTAAGTGTCAGAGTTTACTGATTTGTACTGCTTCAAAAATATTCGAAGTGTCAGAGTTTACTGATTTGTACTGCTTCAAAAATGTTCTAAGTGTCCGTGGTTACATATTTGTACTGCTTCAAAAATATTCCAAGTGTTGCTGGTTACTGATTTGTACTGACTGAAAGATATTCTAAGTGTCAGTGGTTACTGATTTGTACTGCTTCAAAAATATTCTAAGTGTCAGTGGTTACTGGTTTGTACTGACTGAAAAATATTCTAAGTGTCAGTGGTTATAGATTTCGTCTGCTTCAAAAATATTCTAAGTGTCAGAGTTTACTGATTTGTACTTCTTCAAAAATGTTCTAAGTGTCCGTGGTTACAGATTTGTACTGCTTCAAAAATATTCCAAGTTTTGCTGGTTACTGATTTGTACTGACTGAAAAATATTCTATGTGTCAGTGGTTCCTGATTTGCACTGCTTCAAAAATATTCCAAGTGTCAGTGGTTACTGATTTGTACTGCTTTTAAAATTTTCTAAGTGTCAGTGCTTAGTGATTTGTACTCCTTCAAAAATATTCTAAGTGTCGTTGGTTACGGATTTGTACTGACTGAAAAATATTCTAAGTGTCAGTGGTTACTGATTTGTACTGCTTCAAAAATATTCTAAGTGTCAGTGCTTAGTGATTTGTACTGCTTCAAAAATATTCTAAGTGTCGCTGGTTACTGATTTGTACTGACTGAAAAATATTCTAAGTGTCAGTGGTTACTGATTTGCACTGCTTCAAAAATATTCTAAGTGTCAGAGTTTACTGATTTGTAATGCTTCAAAAATGTTCTAAGTGTCCGTGGTTACATATTTGTACTGCTACAAAAATATTCCAAGTGTTGCTGGTTACTGATTTGCACTGACTGAAAAACATTCTAAGTGTCAGTCGTTACTGATTTGTACTGATTCAAAAATATTCTAAGTGTCAGTCGTTACTGATTTGTACTGCTTCAAAAGTATTCTTAGTGTCAGTGGTTACTGATTTGTTCTGTTTTAAAAATTTTCGAAGTGTCAGAGTTTACTGATTTGTACTACTTCAAAAATATTCTAAGTGTCGCTGGTTACTGATTTGTTCTTACTGAAAGATATTCTAAGAGTCTGTGGTTACAGATTTGCACTGCTTCAAAAATATTCTAAGTGTCAGTGGTTACTGATTTGCACTGCTTCAAAAATATTCTAAGTGTCAGTCGTTACTGATTTGTACTGCTTCAAAAATATTCTAAGTGTCAGTGCTTAGTGATTTGTACTGCTTCAAAAATATTCTAAGTGTCGCTGCTTACGGATTTGTACAGACTGAAAAATATTCTAAGTGTCAGTGGCTACTGATTTGCACTGCTTCAAAAATATTCCAAGTGTCAGTCGTTACTGATTTGTACTGCTTCAAAAATATTCTCAGTGTCAGTGCTTAGTGATTTGTACTGCTTCAAAAACATTCGAAGTGTCGCTGGTTACTGATTTGTACTGACTGAAAAATATTCTAAGTGTCAGAGTTTACTGATTTGTACTGCTTCAAAAATATTCCAAGTGTTGCTGGTTACTGATTTGTACTGACTGAAAAATATTCTATGTGTCAGTGGTTACTGATTTGCACTGCTTCAAAAATATTCCAAGTGTCAGTGGTACTGATTTGTACTGCTTCAAAAATTTCTAAGTGTCAGTGGTTACTGATTTGTACTCCTTCAAAATATTCTAAGTGTCGTTGGTTACTGATTTGTACTGACTGAAAAATATTCTAAGTGTCAGTGGTTACTGATTTGTACTGCTTCAAAAATATTCTAAGTGTCAGAGTTTACTGATTTGTACTGCTTCAAAAATATTCTAAGTGTCAGAGTTTACTGATTTGTACTGCTTCAAAAATGTTCTAAGTGTCCGTGGTTACATATTTGTACTGCTTCAAAAATATTCCAAGTGTTGCTGGTTACTGATTTGTACTGACTGAAAGATATTCTAAGTGT
This sequence comes from Hemiscyllium ocellatum, assembly GCF_020745735.1. Lineage (NCBI taxonomy): Eukaryota > Metazoa > Chordata > Chondrichthyes > Orectolobiformes > Hemiscylliidae > Hemiscyllium > Hemiscyllium ocellatum. The sequence continues at coordinate 55,817,851 of NC_083431.1, read as the reverse complement.
CAGTGGTTACTGATTTGTACTGCTTCAAAAATATTCTAAGTGTCAGTGGTTACTGGTTTGTACTGACTGAAAAATATTCTAAGTGTCAGTGGTTATAGATTTCGTCTGCTTCAAAAATATTCTAAGTGTCAGAGTTTACTGATTTGTACTTCTTCAAAAATGTTCTAAGTGTCCGTGGTTACAGATTTGTACTGCTTCAAAAATATTCCAAGTTTTGCTGGTTACTGATTTGTACTGACTGAAAAATATTCTATGTGTCAGTGGTTCCTGATTTGCACTGCTTCAAAAATATTCCAAGTGTCAGTGGTTACTGATTTGTACTGCTTTTAAAATTTTCTAAGTGTCAGTGCTTAGTGATTTGTACTGCTTCAAAAATATTCTAAGTGTCGTTGGTTACGGATTTGTACTGACTGAAAAATATTCTAAGTGTCAGTGGTTACTGATTTGTACTGCTTCAAAAATATTCTAAGTGTCAGTGCTTACTGATTTGTACTGCTTCAAAAATATTCTAAGTGTCGTGGTTACTGATTTGTACTGACTGAACAATATTCTAAGTGTCAGTGGTTACTGATTTGCACTGCTTCAAAAATATTCTAAGTGTCAGAGTTTACTGATTTGTAATGCTTCAAAAATGTTCTAAGTGTCCGTGGTTACATATTTGTACTGCTACAAAAATATTCCAAGTGTTGCTGGTTACTGATTTGCACTGACTGAAAAACATTCTAAGTGTCAGTCGTTACTGATTTGTACTGATTCAAAAATATTCTAAGTGTCAGTCGTTACTGATTTGTACTGCTTCAAAAGTATTCTTAGTGTCAGTGGTTACTGATTTGTTCTGTTTTAAAAATTTTCGAAGTGTCAGAGTTTACTGATTTGTACTACTTCAAAAATATTCTAAGTGTCGCTGGTTACTGATTTGTTCTTACTGAAAGATATTCTAAGAGTCTGTGGTTACAGATTTGCACTGCTTCAAAAATATTCTAAGTGTCAGTGGTTACTGATTTGCACTGCTTCAAAAATATTCTAAGTGTCAGTCGTTACTGATTTGTACTGCTTCAAAAATATTCTAAGTGTCAGTGCTTAGTGATTTGTACTGCTTCAAAAATATTCTAAGTGTCGCTGCTTACGGATTTGTACAGACTGAAAAATATTCTAAGTGTCAGTGGCTACTGATTTGCACTGCTTCAAAAATATTCCAAGTGTCAGTCGTTACTGATTTGTACTGCTTCAAAAATATTCTCAGTGTCAGTGCTTAGTGATTTGTACTGCTTCAAAAACATTCGAAGTGTCGCTGGTTACTGATTTGTACTGACTGAAAAATATTCTAAGTGTCAGAGTTTACTGATTTGTACTGCTTCAAAAATGTTCCAAGTGTCCGTGGTTACATATTTGTACTGCTTCAAAAATATTCCAAGTGTTGCTGGTTACTGATTTGTACTGACTGAAAGATATTCTAAGTGTCTGTGGTTACAGATTTGCACTGCTTCAAAAATATTCTAAGTGTCAGAGTTTACTGATTTGTACTGCTTCAAAAATGTTCTAAGTGTCCGTGGTTACAGATTTGTACTGCTTCAAATATATTCCAAGCGTCGCTGGTTACTGATTTGTACTGACTGAAAAATATTCTAAGTGTCAGTGGTTACTGATTTGCACTGCTTCAAAAATATTCTAAGTGTCAGAGTTTACTGATTTGTACTGCTTCAAAAATATTCTAAGTGTCAGAGTTTACTGATTTGTACTGCTTCAAAAATATTCTAAGTGTCAGAGTTTACTGATTTGTACTGCTTCAAAAATGTTCTAAGTGTCCGTGGTTACATATTTGTACTGCTTCAAAAATATTCCAAGTGTTGCTGGTTACTGATTTGTACTGACTGAAAGATATTCTAAGTGTCAGTGGTTACTGATTTGTACTGCTTCAAAAATATTCTAAGTGTCAGTGGTTACTGGTTTGTACTGACTGAAAAATATTCTAAGTGTCAGTGGTTATAGATTTCGTCTGCTTCAAAAATATTCTAAGTGTCAGAGTTTACTGATTTGTACTTCTTCAAAAATGTTCTAAGTGTCCGTGGTTACAGATTTGTACTGCTTCAAAATTATTCCAAGTTTTGCTGGTTACTGATTTGTACTGACTGAAAAATATTCTATGTGTCAGTGGTTACTGATTTGCACTGCTTCAAAAATATTCCAAGTGTCAGTGGTTACTGATTTGTACTGCTTTTAAAATTTTCTAAGTGTCAGTGCTTAGTGATTTGTACTGCTTCAAAAATATTCTAAGTGTCGTTGGTTACTGATTTGTACTGACTGAAAAATATTCTAAGTGTCAGTGGTTACTGATTTGTACTGCTTCAAAAATATTCTAAGTGTCAGTGGTTACTGATTTGTACTGCTTCAAAAATATTCTAAGTGTCGTGGTTACTGATTTGTACTGACTGAAAAATATTCTAAGTGTCAGTGGTTACTGATTTGTACTGCTTCAAAAATATTCTAAGTGTCAGTGTTTACTGATTTGTACTGCTTCAAAAATGTTCTAAGTGTCCGTGGTTACTGATTTGTACTGCTACAAAAATATTCCAAGTGTTGCTGGTTACTGATTTGCACTGACTGAAAAACATTCTAAGTGTCAGTCGTTACTGATTTGTACTGATTCAAAAATATTCTAAGTGTCAGTCGTTACTGATTTGTACTGCTTCAAAAGTATTCTTAGTGTCAGTGGTTACTGATTTGTTCTGTTTTAAAAATTTTCGAAGTGTCAGAGTTTACTGATTTGTACTACTTCAAAAATATTCTAAGTGTCGCTGGTTACTGATTTGTTCTTACTGAAAGATATTCTAAGAGTCTGTGGTTACAGATTTGCACTGCTTCAAAAATATTCTAAGTGTCAGTGGTTACTGATTTGCACTGCTTCAAAAATATTCTAAGTGTCAGTCGTTACTGATTTGTACTGCTTCAAAAATATTCTAAGTGTCAGTGCTTAGTGATTTGTACTGCTTCAAAAATATTCTAAGTGTCGCTGCTTACGGATTTGTACAGACTGAAAAATATTCTAAGTGTCAGTGGCTACTGATTTGCACTGCTTCAAAAATATTCCAAGTGTCAGTCGTTACTGATTTGTACTGCTTCAAAAATATTCTCAGTGTCAGTGCTTAGTGATTTGTACTGCTTCAAAAACATTCGAAGTGTCGCTGGTTACTGATTTGTACTGACTGAAAAATATTCTAAGTGTCAGAGTTTACTGATTTGTACTGCTTCAAAAATGTTCCAAGTGTCCGTGGTTACATATTTGTACTGCTTCAAAAATATTCCAAGTGTTGCTGGTTACTGATTTGTACTGACTGAAAGATATTCTAAGTGTCTGTGGTTACAGATTTGCACTGCTTCAAAAATATTCTAAGTGTCAGAGTTTACTGATTTGTACTGCTTCAAAAATGTTCTAAGTGTCCGTGGTTACAGATTTGTACTGCTTCAAATATATTCCAAGCGTCGCTGGTTACTGATTTGTACTGACTGAAAAATATTCTAAGTGTCAGTGGTTACTGATTTGCACTGCTTCAAAAATATTCTAAGTGTCAGAGTTTACTGATTTGTACTGCTTCAAAAATATTCTAAGTGTCAGAGTTTACTGATTTGTACTGCTTCAAAAATATTCTAAGTGTCAGAGTTTACTGATTTGTACTGCTTCAAAAATGTTCTAAGTGTCCGTGGTTACATATTTGTACTGCTTCAAAAATATTCCAAGTGTTGCTGGTTACTGATTTGTACTGACTGAAAGATATTCTAAGTGTCAGTGGTTACTGATTTGTACTGCTTCAAAAATATTCTAAGTGTCAGTGGTTACTGGTTTGTACTGACTGAAAAATATTCTAAGTGTCAGTGGTTATAGATTTCGTCTGCTTCAAAAATATTCTAAGTGTCAGAGTTTACTGATTTGTACTTCTTCAAAAATGTTCTAAGTGTCCGTGGTTACAGATTTGTACTGCTTCAAAATTATTCCAAGTTTTGCTGGTTACTGATTTGTACTGACTGAAAAATATTCTATGTGTCAGTGGTTCCTGATTTGCACTGCTTCAAAAATATTCCAAGTGTCAGTGGTTACTGATTTGTACTGCTTTTAAAATTTTCTAAGTGTCAGTGCTTAGTGATTTGTACTCCTTCAAAAATATTCTAAGTGTCGTTGGTTACGGATTTGTACTGACTGAAAAATATTCTAAGTGTCAGTGGTTACTGATTTGTACTGCTTCAAAAATATTCTAAGTGTGCTGGTTACTGATTTGTACTGACTGAAAAATATTCTAAGTGTCAGTGGTTACTGATTTGTACTGACTCAACAATATTCTAAGTGTCAGTGGTTACTGATTTGTACTGCTTCAAAAATATTCTAAGTGTCAGTGTTTACTGATTTGTAATGCTTCAAAAATATTCTAAGTGTCGCTGGTTACTGATTTGTACTGCTACAAAAATATTCCAAGTGTTGCTGGTTACTGATTTGCACTGACTGAAAAACATTCTAAGTGTCAGTCGTTACTGATTTGTACTGATTCAAAAATATTCTAAGTGTCAGTCGTTACTGATTTGTACTGCTTCAAAAGTATTCTTAGTGTCAGTGGTTACTGATTTGTTCTGTTTTAAAAATTTCGAAGTGTCAGAGTTTACTGATTTGTACTACTTCAAAAATATTCTAAGTGTCGCTGGTTACTGATTTGTTCTTACTGAAAGATATTCTAAGAGTCTGTGGTTACAGATTTGCACTGCTTCAAAAATATTCTAAGTGTCAGTGGTTACTGATTTGCACTGCTTCAAAAATATTCTAAGTGTCAGTCGTTACTGATTTGTACTGCTTCAAAAATATTCTAAGTGTCAGTGCTTAGTGATTTGTACTGCTTCAAAAATATTCTAAGTGTCGCTGCTTACGGATTTGTACAGACTGAAAAATATTCTAAGTGTCAGTGGCTACTGATTTGCACTGCTTCAAAAATATTCCAAGTGTCAGTCGTTACTGATTTGTACTGCTTCAAAAATATTCTCAGTGTCAGTGCTTAGTGATTTGTACTGCTTCAAAAACATTCGAAGTGTCGCTGGTTACTGATTTGTACTGACTGAAAAATATTCTAAGTGTCAGAGTTTACTGATTTGTACTGCTTCAAAAATGTTCCAAGTGTCCGTGGTTACATATTTGTACTGCTTCAAAAATATTCCAAGTGTTGCTGGTTACTGATTTGTACTGACTGAAAGATATTCTAAGTGTCTGTGGTTACAGATTTGCACTGCTTCAAAAATATTCTAAGTGTCAGAGTTTACTGATTTGTACTGCTTCAAAAATGTTCTAAGTGTCCGTGGTTACAGATTTGTACTGCTTCAAATATATTCCAAGCGTCGCTGGTTACTGATTTGTACTGACTGAAAAATATTCTAAGTGTCAGTGGTTACTGATTTGCACTGCTTCAAAAATATTCTAAGTGTCAGAGTTTACTGATTTGTACTGCTTCAAAAATATTCTAAGTGTCAGAGTTTACTGATTTGTACTGCTTCAAAAATGTTCTAAGTGTCCGTGGTTACATATTTGTACTGCTTCAAAAATATTCCAAGTGTTGCTGGTTACTGATTTGTACTGACTGAAAGATATTCTAAGTGTCAGTGGTTACTGATTTGTACTGCTTCAAAAATATTCTAAGTGTCAGTGGTTACTGGTTTGTACTGACTGAAAAATATTCTAAGTGTCAGTGGTTATAGATTTCGTCTGCTTCAAAAATATTCTAAGTGTCAGAGTTTACTGATTTGTACTTCTTCAAAAATGTTCTAAGTGTCCGTGGTTACAGATTTGTACTGCTTCAAAAATATTCCAAGTTTTGCTGGTTACTGATTTGTACTGACTGAAAAATATTCTATGTGTCAGTGGTTCCTGATTTGCACTGCTTCAAAAATATTCCAAGTGTCAGTGGTTACTGATTTGTACTGCTTTTAAAATTTTCTAAGTGTCAGTGCTTAGTGATTTGTACTCCTTCAAAAATATTCTAAGTGTCGTTGGTTACGGATTTGTACTGACTGAAAAATATTCTAAGTGTCAGTGGTTACTGATTTGTACTGCTTCAAAAATATTCTAAGTGTCAGTGCTTAGTGATTTGTACTGCTTCAAAAATATTCTAAGTGTCGCTGGTTACTGATTTGTACTGACTGAAAATATTCTAAGTGTCAGTGGTTACTGATTTGCACTGCTTCAAAAATATTCTAAGTGTCAGAGTTTACTGATTTGTAATGCTTCAAAAATGTTCTAAGTGTCCGTGGTTACATATTTGTACTGCTACAAAAATATTCCAAGTGTTGCTGGTTACTGATTTGCACTGACTGAAAAACATTCTAAGTGTCAGTCGTTACTGATTTGTACTGATTCAAAAATATTCTAAGTGTCAGTCGTTACTGATTTGTACTGCTTCAAAAGTATTCTTAGTGTCAGTGGTTACTGATTTGTTCTGTTTTAAAAATTTTCGAAGTGTCAGAGTTTACTGATTTGTACTACTTCAAAAATATTCTAAGTGTCGCTGGTTACTGATTTGTTCTTACTGAAAGATATTCTAAGAGTCTGTGGTTACAGATTTGCACTGCTTCAAAAATATTCTAAGTGTCAGTGGTTACTGATTTGCACTGCTTCAAAAATATTCTAAGTGTCAGTCGTTACTGATTTGTACTGCTTCAAAAATATTCTAAGTGTCAGTGCTTAGTGATTTGTACTGCTTCAAAAATATTCTAAGTGTCGCTGCTTACGGATTTGTACAGACTGAAAAATATTCTAAGTGTCAGTGGCTACTGATTTGCACTGCTTCAAAAATATTCCAAGTGTCAGTCGTTACTGATTTGTACTGCTTCAAAAATATTCTCAGTGTCAGTGCTTAGTGATTTGTACTGCTTCAAAAACATTCGAAGTGTCGCTGGTTACTGATTTGTACTGACTGAAAAATATTCTAAGTGTCAGAGTTTACTGATTTGTACTGCTTCAAAAATGTTCCAAGTGTCCGTGGTTACATATTTGTACTGCTTCAAAAATATTCCAAGTGTTGCTGGTTACTGATTTGTACTGACTGAAAGATATTCTAAGTGTCTGTGGTTACAGATTTGCACTGCTTCAAAAATATTCTAAGTGTCAGAGTTTACTGATTTGTACTGCTTCAAAAATGTTCTAAGTGTCCGTGGTTACAGATTTGTACTGCTTCAAATATATTCCAAGCGTCGCTGGTTACTGATTTGTACTGACTGAAAAATATTCTAAGTGTCAGTGGTTACTGATTTGCACTGCTTCAAAAATATTCTAAGTGTCAGAGTTTACTGATTTGTACTGCTTCAAAAATATTCTAAGTGTCAGAGTTTACTGATTTGTACTGCTTCAAAAATATTCTAAGTGTCAGAGTTTACTGATTTGTACTGCTTCAAAAATGTTCTAAGTGTCCGTGGTTACATATTTGTACTGCTTCAAAAATATTCCAAGTGTTGCTGGTTACTGATTTGTACTGACTGAAAGATATTCTAAGTGTCAGTGGTTACTGATTTGTACTGCTTCAAAAATATTCTAAGTGTCAGTGGTTACTGGTTTGTACTGACTGAAAAATATTCTAAGTGTCAGTGGTTATAGATTTCGTCTGCTTCAAAAATATTCTAAGTGTCAGAGTTTACTGATTTGTACTTCTTCAAAAATGTTCTAAGTGTCCGTGGTTACAGATTTGTACTGCTTCAAAAATATTCCAAGTTTTGCTGGTTACTGATTTGTACTGACTGAAAAATATTCTATGTGTCAGTGGTTCCTGATTTGCACTGCTTCAAAAATATTCCAAGTGTCAGTGGTTACTGATTTGTACTGCTTTTAAAATTTTCTAAGTGTCAGTGCTTAGTGATTTGTACTCCTTCAAAAATATTCTAAGTGTCGTTGGTTACGGATTTGTACTGACTGAAAAATATTCTAAGTGTCAGTGGTTACTGATTTGTACTGCTTCAAAAATATTCTAAGTGTCAGTGCTTAGTGATTTGTACTGCTTCAAAAATATTCTAAGTGTCGCTGGTTACTGATTTGTACTGACTGAACAATATTCTAAGTGTCAGTGGTTACTGATTTGCACTGCTTCAAAAATATTCTAAGTGTCAGAGTTTACTGATTTGTAATGCTTCAAAAATATTCTAAGTGTCAGAGTTTACTGATTTGTACTGCTTCAAAAATGTTCTAAGTGTCCGTGGTTACTATTTGTACTGCTACAAAAATATTCCAAGTGTTGCTGGTTACTGATTTGCACTGACTGAAAAACATTCTAAGTGTCAGTCGTTACTGATTTGTACTGATTCAAAAATATTCTAAGTGTCAGTCGTTACTGATTTGTACTGCTTCAAAAGTATTCTTAGTGTCAGTGGTTACTGATTTGTTCTGTTTTAAAAATTTCGAAGTGTCAGAGTTTACTGATTTGTACTACTTCAAAAATATTCTAAGTGTCGCTGGTTACTGATTTGTTCTTACTGAAAGATATTCTAAGAGTCTGTGGTTACAGATTTGCACTGCTTCAAAAATATTCTAAGTGTCAGTGGTTACTGATTTGCACTGCTTCAAAAATATTCTAAGTGTCAGTCGTTACTGATTTGTACTGCTTCAAAAATATTCTAAGTGTCAGTGCTTAGTGATTTGTACTGCTTCAAAAATATTCTAAGTGTCGCTGCTTACGGATTTGTACAGACTGAAAAATATTCTAAGTGTCAGTGGCTACTGATTTGCACTGCTTCAAAAATATTCCAAGTGTCAGTCGTTACTGATTTGTACTGCTTCAAAAATATTCTCAGTGTCAGTGCTTAGTGATTTGTACTGCTTCAAAAACATTCGAAGTGTCGCTGGTTACTGATTTGTACTGACTGAAAAATATTCTAAGTGTCAGAGTTTACTGATTTGTACTGCTTCAAAAATGTTCCAAGTGTCCGTGGTTACATATTTGTACTGCTTCAAAAATATTCCAAGTGTTGCTGGTTACTGATTTGTACTGACTGAAAGATATTCTAAGTGTCTGTGGTTACAGATTTGCACTGCTTCAAAAATATTCTAAGTGTCAGAGTTTACTGATTTGTACTGCTTCAAAAATGTTCTAAGTGTCCGTGGTTACAGATTTGTACTGCTTCAAATATATTCCAAGCGTCGCTGGTTACTGATTTGTACTGACTGAAAAATATTCTAAGTGTCAGTGGTTACTGATTTGCACTGCTTCAAAAATATTCTAAGTGTCAGAGTTTACTGATTTGTACTGCTTCAAAAATATTCTAAGTGTCAGAGTTTACTGATTTGTACTGCTTCAAAAATGTTCTAAGTGTCCGTGGTTACATATTTGTACTGCTTCAAAAATATTCCAAGTGTTGCTGGTTACTGATTTGTACTGACTGAAAGATATTATAAGTGTCAGTGGTTACTGATTTGTACTGCTTCAAAAATATTCTAAGTGTCAGTGGTTACTGGTTTGTACTGACTGAAAAATATTCTAAGTGTCAGTGGTTATAGATTTCGTCTGCTTCAAAAATATTCTAAGTGTCAGAGTTACTGATTTGTACTTCTTCAAAAATATTCTAAGTGTCAGTGGTTACTGATTTGTACTGCTTTTAAAATTTTCTAAGTGTCAGTGGTTACTGATTTGTACTGCTTCAAAAATATTCGAAGTGTCGCTGGTTACTGATTTGTACTGACTGAAAAATATTCCAAGTGTCAGTGGTTACTGATTTGTACTGCTTCAAAAATATTCTAAGTGTCAGTGCGTAGTGATTTGTACTCCTTCAAAAATATTCTAAGTGTCAGTGCTTAGTGATTTGTACTGCTTCAAAAATATTCTAAGTGTCGTTGGTTACGGATTTGTACTGACTGAAAAATATTCTAAGTGTCAGTGGTTACTGATTTGTACTGCTTCAAAAATATTCTAAGTGTCAGTGGTTACTGATTTGTACTGCGTCAAAAATGTTCTAAGTGTCCGTGGTTACATATTTGTACTGCTACAAAAATATTCCAAGTGTTGCTGGTTACTGATTTGTACTGACTGAAAATATTCTAAGTGTCAGTGGTTACTGATTTGTACTGCTTCAAAAATATTCTAAGTGTCAGTGCTTAGTGATTTGTACTGCTTCAAAAATATTCTAAGTGTCGCTGGTTACTGATTTGTACTGACTGAACAATATTCTAAGTGTCAGTGGTTACTGATTTGGTGTGCTTCAAAAATAATCTAAGTGTCAGAGTTTACTGATTTGTACTGCTTCAAAAATGTTCTAAGTGTCAGTGGTTACAGACTTGTATTGCTTCAAAAATATTCCAAGTGTTGCTGGTTACTGATTTGTACTGACTGAAAAATATTCTATGTGTCAGTGGTTACTGATTTGCACTGCTTCAAAAATATTCCAAGTGTCAGTGGTTACTGATTTGTACTGCTTCAAAAATATTCTAAGTGTCAGTGCTTAGTGATTTGTACTGCTTCAAAAACATTCGAAGTGTCGCTGGTTCCTGATTTGAACTGACTGAAAAATATTCTAAGTGTCAGTGGTTACTGATTTGCACTGACTGAAAAACATTCTAAGTGTCAGTCGTTACTGATTTGTACTGCTTCAAAAATATTCTAAGTTTAGATTAGATTAGACTTACAGTGTGGAAACAGGCCCTTCGGCCCAACAAGTCCACACCGACCCGCCGAAGCTCAACCCACCCATACCATTTACCTAACACTACGGGCAATTTAGCTTGGCCAATTCACCTGACCCGCATATCTTTGGACTGTGGGAGGAAGCCGGAGCACCCGGAGGAAACCCACGCAGACACGGGGAGAACGTGCAAACTCCACACAGTCAGTCGCCTGAGTCGGAAATTGAACCCGGGTCTACAGGCGCTGTGAAGCAGCAGTGCTAACCACTGTGCCACCGTGCCGCCCACGAAAAGTTCACACTGACTCTCCGAAGACTAACCCACTCAGACCCATTGCCTGACATTTAACCCCGACTAATGAACCTAACACTATGGGCAATTTAGCATGGCCAATTCACCTAACCTGCACATCTTTAGACTGGGAGGAAAGCGGAGCATCCAGAGGAGACCAATGCAGACACGGGGAGAATGTGCAAACTCCACAATTCCCTGAGGTGGGAATTGAAGCTGGGTTTCTGGTGCTGTGAGGCAGCAGTGCAAACCACTGAGCCAGTGGTTAGTGTCAGTGCTTAGTGATTTGTACTGCTTCAAAAATATTCTAAGTGTCAGTGCTTAGTGATTTGTACTGCTTCAAAAATATTCTAAGTGTCGCTGGTTAATGATTTGTACTGACTGAAAAATATTCTAAGTGTCAGTGTTTACTGATTTGCACTGCTTCAAAAATATTCCAAGTGTCAGTGGTTACTGATTTGTACTGCTTCAAAAATATTCTAAGTGTCGCTGGTTACTGATTTGTACTGACTGAAAAATATTCTAATTGTCAGTGGTTACTGATTTGTCTGCTTCAAAAATATTCTAAGTGTCAGAGTTTACTGATTTGTACTTCTTCAAAAATGTTCCAAGTGTCCGTGGTTACAGATTTGTACTGCTTCAAAAATATTCCAAGTTTTGCTGGTTACTGATTTGTACTGACTGAAAAATATTCTAAGTGTCAGTGGTTCCTGATTTGCACTGCTTCAAAAATATTCCAAGTGTCAGTGGTTACTGATTTGTACTGCTTTTAAAATTTTCTAAGTGTCAGTGCTTAGTGATTTGTACTGCTTCAAAAACATTCGAAGTGTCGCTGGTTACTGATTTGTACTGACTGAAAAATATTCCAAGTGTCAGTGGTTACTGATTTGCACTGACTGAAAAACATTCTAAGTGTCAGTCGTTACTGATTTGTACTGATTCAAAAATATTCTAAGTGTCAGTCGTTACTGATTTGTACTGCTTCAAAAGTATTCTTAGTGTCAGTGGTTACTGATTTGTTCTGTTTTAAAAATTTTCGAAGTGTCAGAGTTTACTGATTTGTACTACTTCAAAAATATTCTAAGTGTCGCTGGTTACTGATTTGTTCTTACTGAAAGATATTCTAAGAGTCTGTGGTTACAGATTTGCACTGCTTCAAAAATATTCTAAGTGTCAGTGGTTACTGATTTGCACTGCTTCAAAAATATTCTAAGTGTCAGTCGTTACTGATTTGTACTGCTTCAAAAATATTCTAAGTGTCAGTGCTTAGTGATTTGTACTGCTTCAAAAATATTCTAAGTGTCGCTGCTTACGGATTTGTACAGACTGAAAAATATTCTAAGTGTCAGTGGCTACTGATTTGCACTGCTTCAAAAATATTCCAAGTGTCAGTCGTTACTGATTTGTACTGCTTCAAAAATATTCTCAGTGTCAGTGCTTAGTGATTTGTACTGCTTCAAAAACATTCGAAGTGTCGCTGGTTACTGATTTGTACTGACTGAAAAATATTCTAAGTGTCAGAGTTTACTGATTTGTACTGCTTCAAAAATGTTCCAAGTGTCCGTGGTTACATATTTGTACTGCTTCAAAAATATTCCAAGTGTTGCTGGTTACTGATTTGTACTGACTGAAAGATATTCTAAGTGTCTGTGGTTACAGATTTGCACTGCTTCAAAAATATTCTAAGTGTCAGAGTTTACTGATTTGTACTGCTTCAAAAATGTTCTAAGTGTCCGTGGTTACAGATTTGTACTGCTTCAAATATATTCCAAGCGTCGCTGGTTACTGATTTGTACTGACTGAAAAATATTCTAAGTGTCAGTGGTTACTGATTTGCACTGCTTCAAAAATATTCTAAGTGTCAGAGTTTACTGATTTGTACTGCTTCAAAAATATTCTAAGTGTCAGAGTTTACTGATTTGTACTGCTTCAAAAATGTTCTAAGTGTCCGTGGTTACATATTTGTACTGCTTCAAAAATATTCCAAGTGTTGCTGGTTACTGATTTGTACTGACTGAAAGATATTCTAAGTGTCAGTGGTTACTGATTTGTACTGCTTCAAAAATATTCTAAGTGTCAGTGGTTACTGGTTTGTACTGACTGAAAAATATTCTAAGTGTCAGTGGTTATAGATTTCGTCTGCTTCAAAAATATTCTAAGTGTCAGAGTTTACTGATTTGTACTTCTTCAAAAATGTTCTAAGTGTCCGTGGTTACAGATTTGTACTGCTTCAAAAATATTCCAAGTTTTGCTGGTTACTGATTTGTACTGACTGAAAAATATTCTATGTGTCAGTGGTTCCTGATTTGCACTGCTTCAAAAATATTCCAAGTGTCAGTGGTTACTGATTTGTACTGCTTTTAAAATTTTCTAAGTGTCAGTGCTTAGTGATTTGTACTCCTTCAAAAATATTCTAAGTGTCGTTGGTTACGGATTTGTACTGACTGAAAAATATTCTAAGTGTCAGTGGTTACTGATTTGTACTGCTTCAAAAATATTCTAAGTGTCAGTGCTTAGTGATTTGTACTGCTTCAAAAATATTCTAAGTGTCGCTGGTTACTGATTTGTACTGACTGAACAATATTCTAAGTGTCAGTGGTTACTGATTTGCACTGCTTCAAAAATATTCTAAGTGTCAGAGTTTACTGATTTGTAATGCGTCAAAAATGTTCTAAGTGTCCGTGGTTACATATTTGTACTGCTACAAAAATATTCCAAGTGTTGCTGGTTACTGATTTGCACTGACTGAAAAACATTCTAAGTGTCAGTCGTTACTGATTTGTACTGATTCAAAAATATTCTAAGTGTCAGTCGTTACTGATTTGTACTGCTTCAAAAGTATTCTTAGTGTCAGTGGTTACTGATTTGTTCTGTTTTAAAAATTTTCGAAGTGTCAGAGTTTACTGATTTGTACTACTTCAAAAATATTCTAAGTGTCGCTGGTTACTGATTTGTTCTTACTGAAAGATATTCTAAGAGTCTGTGGTTACAGATTTGCACTGCTTCAAAAATATTCTAAGTGTCAGTGGTTACTGATTTGCACTGCTTCAAAAATATTCTAAGTGTCAGTCGTTACTGATTTGTACTGCTTCAAAAATATTCTAAGTGTCAGTGCTTAGTGATTTGTACTGCTTCAAAAATATTCTAAGTGTCGCTGCTTACGGATTTGTACAGACTGAAAAATATTCTAAGTGTCAGTGGCTACTGATTTGCACTGCTTCAAAAATATTCCAAGTGTCAGTCGTTACTGATTTGTACTGCTTCAAAAATATTCTCAGTGTCAGTGCTTAGTGATTTGTACTGCTTCAAAAACATTCGAAGTGTCGCTGGTTACTGATTTGTACTGACTGAAAAATATTCTAAGTGTCAGAGTTTACTGATTTGTACTGCTTCAAAAATGTTCCAAGTGTCCGTGGTTACATATTTGTACTGCTTCAAAAATATTCCAAGTGTTGCTGGTTACTGATTTGTACTGACTGAAAGATATTCTAAGTGTCTGTGGTTACAGATTTGCACTGCTTCAAAAATATTCGAAGTGTCAGAGTTTACTGATTTGTACTGCTTCAAAAATGTTCTAAGTGTCCGTGGTTACAGATTTGTACTGCTTCAAATATATTCCAAGCGTCGCTGGTTACTGATTTGTACTGACTGAAAAATATTCTAAGTGTCAGTGGTTACTGATTTGCACTGCTTCAAAAATATTCTAAGTGTCAGAGTTTACTGATTTGTACTGCTTCAAAAATATTCTAAGTGTCAGAGTTTACTGATTTGTACTGCTTCAAAAATGTTCTAAGTGTCCGTGGTTACATATTTGTACTGCTTCAAAAATATTCCAAGTGTTGCTGGTTACTGATTTGTACTGACTGAAAGATATTCTAAGTGTCAGTGGTTACTGACTTGTACTGCTTCAAAAATATTCTAAGTGTCAGTGGTTACTGGTTTGTACTGACTGAAAAATATTCTAAGTGTCAGTGGTTATAGATTTCGTCTGCTTCAAAAATATTCTAAGTGTCAGAGTTTACTGATTTGTACTTCTTCAAAAATGTTCTAAGTGTCCGTGGTTACAGATTTGTACTGCTTCAAAAATATTCCAAGTTTTGCTGGTTACTGATTTGTACTGACTGAAAAATATTCTATGTGTCAGTGGTTCCTGATTTGCACTGCTTCAAAAATATTCCAAGTGTCAGTGGTTACTGATTTGTACTGCTTTTAAAATTTTCTAAGTGTCAGTGCTTAGTGATTTGTACTCCTTCAAAAATATTCTAAGTGTCGTTGGTTACGGATTTGTACTGACTGAAAAATATTCTAAGTGTCAGTGGTTACTGATTTGTACTGCTTCAAAAATATTCTAAGTGTCAGTGCTTAGTGATTTGTACTGCTTCAAAAATATTCTAAGTGTCGCTGGTTACTGATTTGTACTGACTGAACAATATTCTAAGTGTCAGTGGTTACTGATTTGCACTGCTTCAAAAATATTCTAAGTGTCAGAGTTTACTGATTTGTAATGCGTCAAAAATGTTCTAAGTGTCCGTGGTTACATATTTGTACTGCTACAAAAATATTCCAAGTGTTGCTGGTTACTGATTTGCACTGACTGAAAAACATTCTAAGTGTCAGTCGTTACTGATTTGTACTGATTCAAAAATATTCTAAGTGTCAGTCGTTACTGATTTGTACTGCTTCAAAAGTATTCTTAGTGTCAGTGGTTACTGATTTGTTCTGTTTTAAAAATTTTCGAAGTGTCAGAGTTTACTGATTTGTACTACTTCAAAAATATTCTAAGTGTCGCTGGTTACTGATTTGTTCTTACTGAAAGATATTCTAAGAGTCTGTGGTTACAGATTTGCACTGCTTCAAAAATATTCTAAGTGTCAGTGGTTACTGATTTGCACTGCTTCAAAAATATTCTAAGTGTCAGTCGTTACTGATTTGTACTGCTTCAAAAATATTCTAAGTGTCAGTGCTTAGTGATTTGTACTGCTTCAAAAATATTCTAAGTGTCGCTGCTTACGGATTTGTACAGACTGAAAAATATTCTAAGTGTCAGTGGCTACTGATTTGCACTGCTTCAAAAATATTCCAAGTGTCAGTCGTTACTGATTTGTACTGCTTCAAAAATATTCTCAGTGTCAGTGCTTAGTGATTTGTACTGCTTCAAAAACATTCGAAGTGTCGCTGGTTACTGATTTGTACTGACTGAAAAATATTCTAAGTGTCAGAGTTTACTGATTTGTACTGCTTCAAAAATGTTCCAAGTGTCCGTGGTTACATATTTGTACTGCTTCAAAAATATTCCAAGTGTTGCTGGTTACTGATTTGTACTGACTGAAAGATATTCTAAGTGTCTGTGGTTACAGATTTGCACTGCTTCAAAAATATTCGAAGTGTCAGAGTTTACTGATTTGTACTGCTTCAAAAATGTTCTAAGTGTCCGTGGTTACAGATTTGTACTGCTTCAAATATATTCCAAGCGTCGCTGGTTACTGATTTGTACTGACTGAAAAATATTCTAAGTGTCAGTGGTTACTGATTTGCACTGCTTCAAAAATATTCTAAGTGTCAGAGTTTACTGATTTGTACTGCTTCAAAAATATTCTAAGTGTCAGAGTTTACTGATTTGTACTGCTTCAAAAATGTTCTAAGTGTCCGTGGTTACATATTTGTACTGCTTCAAAAATATTCCAAGTGTTGCTGGTTACTGATTTGTACTGACTGAAAGATATTCTAAGTGTCAGTGGTTACTGATTTGTACTGCTTCAAAAATATTCTAAGTGTCAGTGGTTACTGGTTTGTACTGACTGAAAAATATTCTAAGTGTCAGTGGTTATAGATTTCGTCTGCTTCAAAAATATTCTAAGTGTCAGAGTTTACTGATTTGTACTTCTTCAAAAATGTTCTAAGTGTCCGTGGTTACAGATTTGTACTGCTTCAAAAATATTCCAAGTTTTGCTGGTTACTGATTTGTACTGACTGAAAAATATTCTATGTGTCAGTGGTTCCTGATTTGCACTGCTTCAAAAATATTCCAAGTGTCAGTGGTTACTGATTTGTACTGCTTTTAAAATTTTCTAAGTGTCAGTGCTTAGTGATTTGTACTGCTTCAAAAATATTCGAAGTGTCGGTGGTTACTGATTTGTACTGACTGAAAAATATTCCAAGTGTCAGTGGTTACTGATTTGTACTGCTTCAAAAATATTCTAAGTGTCAGTGCGTAGTGATTTGTACTGCTTCAAAAATATTCTAAGTGTCAGTGCTTAGTGATTTGTACTGCTTCAAAAATATTCTAAGTGTCGTTGGTTACGGATTTGTACTGACTGAAAAATATTCTAAGTGTCAGTGGTTACTGATTTGTACTGCTTCAAAAATATTCTAAGTGTCAGTGCTTAGTGATTTGTACTGCGTCAAAAATGTTCTAAGTGTCCGTGGTTACATATTTGTACTGCTACAAAAATATTCTAAGTGTTGCTGGTTACTGATTTGTACTGACTGAAAGATATTCTAAGTGTCAGTGGTTACTGATTTGTACTGCTTCAAAAATATTCTAAGTGTCAGTGCTTAGTGATTTGTACTGCTTCAAAAATATTCTAAGTGTCGCTGGTTACTGATTTGTACTGACTGAACAATATTCTAAGTGTCAGTGGTTACTGATTTGGTGTGCTTCAAAAATAATCTAAGTGTCAGAGTTTACTGATTTGTACTGCTTCAAAAATGTTCTAAGTGTCAGTGGTTACAGATTTGTATTGCTTCAAAAATATTCCAAGTGTTGCTGGTTACTGATTTGTACTGACTGAAAAATATTCTATGTGTCAGTGGTTACTGATTTGCACTGCTTCAAAAATATTCCAAGTGTCAGTGGTTACTGATTTGTACTGCTTCAAAAATATTCTAAGTGTCAGTGCTTAGTGATTTGTACTGCTTCAAAAACATTCGAAGTGTCGCTGGTTACTGATTTGAACTGACTGAAAAATATTCCAAGTGTCAGTGGTTACTGATTTGCACTGACTGAAAAACATTCTAAGTGTCAGTCGTTACTGATTTGTACTGCTTCAAAAATATTCTAAGTTTAGATTAGATTAGACTTACAGTGTGGAAACAGGCCCTTCGGCCCAACAAGTCCACACCGACCCGCCGAAGCTCAACCCACCCATACCATTTACCTAACACTACGGGCAATTTAGCTTGGCCAATTCACCTGACCCGCATATCTTTGGACTGTGGGAGGAAGCCGGAGCACCCGGAGGAAACCCACGCAGACACGGGGAGAACGTGCAAACTCCACACAGTCAGTCGCCTGAGTCGGAAATTGAACCCGGGTCTACAGGCGCTGTGAAGCAGCAGTGCTAACCACTGTGCCACCGTGCCGCCCACGAAAAGTTCACACTGACTCTCCGAAGACTAACCCACTCAGACCCATTGCCTGACATTTAACCCCGACTAATGAACCTAACACTATGGGCAATTTAGCATGGCCAATTCACCTAACCTGCACATCTTTAGACTGGGAGGAAAGCGGAGCATCCAGAGGAGACCAATGCAGACACGGGGAGAATGTGCAAACTCCACAATTCCCTGAGGTGGGAATTGAAGCTGGGTTTCTGGTGCTGTGAGGCAGCAGTGCAAACCACTGAGCCAGTGGTTAGTGTCAGTGCTTAGTGATTTGTACTCCTTCAAAAATATTCTAAGTGTCAGTGCTTAGTGATTTGTACTGCTTCAAAAATATTCTAAGTGTCGCTGGTTAATGATTTGTACTGACTGAAAAATATTCTAAGTGTCAGTGTTTACTGATTTGCACTGCTTCAAAAATATTCCAAGTGTCAGTGGTTACTGATTTGTACTGCTTCAAAAATATTCTAAGTGTCGCTGGTTACTGATTTGTACTGACTGAAAAATATTCTAATTGTCAGTGGTTACTGATTTCGTCTGCTTCAAAAATATTCTAAGTGTCAGAGTTTACTGATTTGTACTTCTTCAAAAATGTTCCAAGTGTCCGTGGTTACAGATTTGTACTGCTTCAAAAATATTCCAAGTTTTGCTGGTTACTGATTTGTACTGACTGAAAAATATTCTATGTGTCAGTGGTTCCTGATTTGCACTGCTTCAAAAATATTCCAAGTGTCAGTGGTTACTGATTTGTACTGCTTTTAAAATTTTCTAAGTGTCAGTGCTTAGTGATTTGTACTGCTTCAAAAACATTCGAAGTGTCGCTGGTTACTGATTTGTACTGACTGAAAAATATTCCAAGTGTCAGTGGTGACTGATTTGCACTGACTGAAAAACATTCTAAGTGTCAGTCGTTACTGATTTGTACTGATTCAAAAATATTCTAAGTGTCAGTCGTTACTGATTTGTACTGCTTCAAAAGTATTCTTAGTGTCAGTGGTTACTGATTTGTTCTGTTTTAAAAATTTTCGAAGTGTCAGAGTTTACTGATTTGTACTACTTCAAAAATATTCTAAGTGTCGCTGGTTACTGATTTGTTCTTACTGAAAGATATTCTAAGAGTCTGTGGTTACAGATTTGCACTGCTTCAAAAATATTCTAAGTGTCAGTGGTTACTGATTTGCACTGCTTCAAAAATATTCTAAGTGTCAGTCGTTACTGATTTGTACTGCTTCAAAAATATTCTAAGTGTCAGTGCTTAGTGATTTGTACTGCTTCAAAAATATTCTAAGTGTCGCTGCTTACGGATTTGTACAGACTGAAAAATATTCTAAGTGTCAGTGGCTACTGATTTGCACTGCTTCAAAAATATTCCAAGTGTCAGTCGTTACTGATTTGTACTGCTTCAAAAATATTCTCAGTGTCAGTGCTTAGTGATTTGTACTGCTTCAAAAACATTCGAAGTGTCGCTGGTTACTGATTTGTACTGACTGAAAAATATTCTAAGTGTCAGAGTTTACTGATTTGTACTGCTTCAAAAATGTTCCAAGTGTCCGTGGTTACATATTTGTACTGCTTCAAAAATATTCCAAGTGTTGCTGGTTACTGATTTGTACTGACTGAAAGATATTCTAAGTGTCTGTGGTTACAGATTTGCACTGCTTCAAAAATATTCGAAGTGTCAGAGTTTACTGATTTGTACTGCTTCAAAAATGTTCTAAGTGTCCGTGGTTACAGATTTGTACTGCTTCAAATATATTCCAAGCGTCGCTGGTTACTGATTTGTACTGACTGAAAAATATTCTAAGTGTCAGTGGTTACTGATTTGCACTGCTTCAAAAATATTCTAAGTGTCAGAGTTTACTGATTTGTACTGCTTCAAAAATATTCTAAGTGTCAGAGTTTACTGATTTGTACTGCTTCAAAAATGTTCTAAGTGTCCGTGGTTACATATTTGTACTGCTTCAAAAATATTCCAAGTGTTGCTGGTTACTGATTTGTACTGACTGAAAGATATTCTAAGTGTCAGTGGTTACTGATTTGTACTGCTTCAAAAATATTCTAAGTGTCAGTGGTTACTGGTTTGTACTGACTGAAAAATATTCTAAGTGTCAGTGGTTATAGATTTCGTCTGCTTCAAAAATATTCTAAGTGTCAGAGTTTACTGATTTGTACTTCTTCAAAAATGTTCTAAGTGTCCGTGGTTACAGATTTGTACTGCTTCAAAAATATTCCAAGTTTTGCTGGTTACTGATTTGTACTGACTGAAAAATATTCTATGTGTCAGTGGTTCCTGATTTGCACTGCTTCAAAAATATTCCAAGTGTCAGTGGTTACTGATTTGTACTGCTTTTAAAATTTTCTAAGTGTCAGTGCTTAGTGATTTGTACTCCTTCAAAAATATTCTAAGTGTCGTTGGTTACGGATTTGTACTGACTGAAAAATATTCTAAGTGTCAGGGTTACTGATTTGTACTGCTTCAAAAATATTCTAAGTGTCAGTGCTTAGTGATTTGTACTGCTTCAAAAATATTCTAAGTGTCGCTGGTTACTGATTTGTACTGACTGAACAATATTCTAAGTGTCAGTGGTTACTGATTTGCACTGCTTCAAAAATATTCTAAGTGTCAGAGTTTACTGATTTGTAATGCGTCAAAAATGTTCTAAGTGTCCGTGGTTACATATTTGTACTGCTACAAAAATATTCCAAGTGTTGCTGGTTACTGATTTGCACTGACTGAAAAACATTCTAAGTGTCAGTCGTTACTGATTTGTACTGATTCAAAAATATTCTAAGTGTCAGTCGTTACTGATTTGTACTGCTTCAAAAGTATTCTTAGTGTCAGTGGTTACTGATTTGTTCTGTTTTAAAAATTTTCGAAGTGTCAGAGTTTACTGATTTGTACTACTTCAAAAATATTCTAAGTGTCGCTGGTTACTGATTTGTTCTTACTGAAAGATATTCTAAGAGTCTGTGGTTACAGATTTGCACTGCTTCAAAAATATTCTAAGTGTCAGTGGTTACTGATTTGCACTGCTTCAAAAATATTCTAAGTGTCAGTCGTTACTGATTTGTACTGCTTCAAAAATATTCTAAGTGTCAGTGCTTAGTGATTTGTACTGCTTCAAAAATATTCTAAGTGTCGCTGCTTACGGATTTGTACAGACTGAAAAATATTCTAAGTGTCAGTGGCTACTGATTTGCACTGCTTCAAAAATATTCCAAGTGTCAGTCGTTACTGATTTGTACTGCTTCAAAAATATTCTCAGTGTCAGTGCTTAGTGATTTGTACTGCTTCAAAAACATTCGAAGTGTCGCTGGTTACTGATTTGTACTGACTGAAAAATATTCTAAGTGTCAGAGTTTACTGATTTGTACTGCTTCAAAAATGTTCCAAGTGTCCGTGGTTACATATTTGTACTGCTTCAAAAATATTCCAAGTGTTGCTGGTTACTGATTTGTACTGACTGAAAGATATTCTAAGTGTCTGTGGTTACAGATTTGCACTGCTTCAAAAATATTCGAAGTGTCAGAGTTTACTGATTTGTACTGCTTCAAAAATGTTCTAAGTGTCCGTGGTTACAGATTTGTACTGCTTCAAATATATTCCAAGCGTCGCTGGTTACTGATTTGTACTGACTGAAAAATATTCTAAGTGTCAGTGGTTACTGATTTGCACTGCTTCAAAAATATTCTAAGTGTCAGAGTTTACTGATTTGTACTGCTTCAAAAATATTCTAAGTGTCAGAGTTTACTGATTTGTACTGCTTCAAAAATGTTCTAAGTGTCCGTGGTTACATATTTGTACTGCTTCAAAAATATTCCAAGTGTTGCTGGTTACTGATTTGTACTGACTGAAAGATATTCTAAGTGTCAGTGGTTACTGACTTGTACTGCTTCAAAAATATTCTAAGTGTCAGTGGTTACTGGTTTGTACTGACTGAAAAATATTCTAAGTGTCAGTGGTTATAGATTTCGTCTGCTTCAAAAATATTCTAAGTGTCAGAGTTTACTGATTTGTACTTCTTCAAAAATGTTCTAAGTGTCCGTGGTTACAGATTTGTACTGCTTCAAAAATATTCCAAGTTTTGCTGGTTACTGATTTGTACTGACTGAAAAATATTCTATGTGTCAGTGGTTCCTGATTTGCACTGCTTCAAAAATATTCCAAGTGTCAGTGGTTACTGATTTGTACTGCTTTTAAAATTTTCTAAGTGTCAGTGCTTAGTGATTTGTACTCCTTCAAAAATATTCTAAGTGTCGTTGGTTACGGATTTGTACTGACTGAAAAATATTCTAAGTGTCAGTGGTTACTGATTTGTACTGCTTCAAAAATATTCTAAGTGTCAGTGCTTAGTGATTTGTACTGCTTCAAAAATATTCTAAGTGTCGCTGGTTACTGATTTGTACTGACTGAACAATATTCTAAGTGTCAGTGGTTACTGATTTGCACTGCTTCAAAAATATTCTAAGTGTCAGAGTTTACTGATTTGTAATGCGTCAAAAATGTTCTAAGTGTCCGTGGTTACATATTTGTACTGCTACAAAAATATTCCAAGTGTTGCTGGTTACTGATTTGCACTGACTGAAAAACATTCTAAGTGTCAGTCGTTACTGATTTGTACTGATTCAAAAATATTCTAAGTGTCAGTCGTTACTGATTTGTACTGCTTCAAAAGTATTCTTAGTGTCAGTGGTTACTGATTTGTTCTGTTTTAAAAATTTTCGAAGTGTCAGAGTTTACTGATTTGTACTACTTCAAAAATATTCTAAGTGTCGCTGGTTACTGATTTGTTCTTACTGAAAGATATTCTAAGAGTCTGTGGTTACAGATTTGCACTGCTTCAAAAATATTCTAAGTGTCAGTGGTTACTGATTTGCACTGCTTCAAAAATATTCTAAGTGTCAGTCGTTACTGATTTGTACTGCTTCAAAAATATTCTAAGTGTCAGTGCTTAGTGATTTGTACTGCTTCAAAAATATTCTAAGTGTCGCTGCTTACGGATTTGTACAGACTGAAAAATATTCTAAGTGTCAGTGGCTACTGATTTGCACTGCTTCAAAAATATTCCAAGTGTCAGTCGTTACTGATTTGTACTGCTTCAAAAATATTCTCAGTGTCAGTGCTTAGTGATTTGTACTGCTTCAAAAACATTCGAAGTGTCGCTGGTTACTGATTTGTACTGACTGAAAAATATTCTAAGTGTCAGAGTTTACTGATTTGTACTGCTTCAAAAATGTTCCAAGTGTCCGTGGTTACATATTTGTACTGCTTCAAAAATATTCCAAGTGTTGCTGGTTACTGATTTGTACTGACTGAAAGATATTCTAAGTGTCTGTGGTTACAGATTTGCACTGCTTCAAAAATATTCTAAGTGTCAGAGTTTACTGATTTGTACTGCTTCAAAAATGTTCTAAGTGTCCGTGGTTACAGATTTGTACTGCTTCAAATATATTCCAAGCGTCGCTGGTTACTGATTTGTACTGACTGAAAAATATTCTAAGTGTCAGTGGTTACTGATTTGCACTGCTTCAAAAATATTCTAAGTGTCAGAGTTTACTGATTTGTACTGCTTCAAAAATATTCTAAGTGTCAGAGTTTACTGATTTGTACTGCTTCAAAAATATTCTAAGTGTCAGAGTTTACTGATTTGTACTGCTTCAAAAATGTTCTAAGTGTCCGTGGTTACATATTTGTACTGCTTCAAAAATATTCCAAGTGTTGCTGGTTACTGATTTGTACTGACTGAAAGATATTCTAAGTGTCAGTGGTTACTGATTTGTACTGCTTCAAAAATATTCTAAGTGTCAGTGGTTACTGGTTTGTACTGACTGAAAAATATTCTAAGTGTCAGTGGTTATAGATTTCGTCTGCTTCAAAAATATTCTAAGTGTCAGAGTTTACTGATTTGTACTTCTTCAAAAATGTTCTAAGTGTCCGTGGTTACAGATTTGTACTGCTTCAAAAATATTCCAAGTTTTGCTGGTTACTGATTTGTACTGACTGAAAAATATTCTATGTGTCAGTGGTTCCTGATTTGCACTGCTTCAAAAATATTCCAAGTGTCAGTGGTTACTGATTTGTACTGCTTCAAAAATATTCTAAGTGTCAGTGCTTAGTGATTTGTACTGCTTCAAAAATATTCTAAGTGTCGCTGGTTACTGATTTGTACTGACTGAACAATATTCTAAGTGTCAGTGGTTACTGATTTGTACTGCTTCAAAAATATTCTAAGTGTCAGAGTTTACTGATTTGTAATGCGTCAAAAATGTTCTAAGTGTCCGTGGTTACATATTTGTACTGCTACAAAAATATTCCAAGTGTTGCTGGTTACTGATTTGCACTGACTGAAAAACATTCTAAGTGTCAGTCGTTACTGATTTGTACTGATTCAAAAATATTCTAAGTGTCAGTCGTTACTGATTTGTACTGCTTCAAAAGTATTCTTAGTGTCAGTGGTTACTGATTTGTTCTGTTTTAAAAATTTTCGAAGTGTCAGAGTTTACTGATTTGTACTACTTCAAAAATATTCTAAGTGTCGCTGGTTACTGATTTGTTCTTACTGAAAGATATTCTAAGAGTCTGTGGTTACAGATTTGCACTGCTTCAAAAATATTCTAAGTGTCAGTGGTTACTGATTTGCACTGCTTCAAAAATATTCTAAGTGTCAGTCGTTACTGATTTGTACTGCTTCAAAAATATTCTAAGTGTCAGTGCTTAGTGATTTGTACTGCTTCAAAAATATTCTAAGTGTCGCTGCTTACGGATTTGTACAGACTGAAAAATATTCTAAGTGTCAGTGGCTACTGATTTGCACTGCTTCAAAAATATTCCAAGTGTCAGTCGTTACTGATTTGTACTGCTTCAAAAATATTCTCAGTGTCAGTGCTTAGTGATTTGTACTGCTTCAAAAACATTCGAAGTGTCGCTGGTTACTGATTTGTACTGACTGAAAAATATTCTAAGTGTCAGAGTTTACTGATTTGTACTGCTTCAAAAATGTTCCAAGTGTCCGTGGTTACATATTTGTACTGCTTCAAAAATATTCCAAGTGTTGCTGGTTACTGATTTGTACTGACTGAAAGATATTCTAAGTGTCTGTGGTTACAGATTTGCACTGCTTCAAAAATATTCGAAGTGTCAGAGTTTACTGATTTGTACTGCTTCAAAAATGTTCTAAGTGTCCGTGGTTACAGATTTGTACTGCTTCAAATATATTCCAAGCGTCGCTGGTTACTGATTTGTACTGACTGAAAAATATTCTAAGTGTCAGTGGTTACTGATTTGCACTGCTTCAAAAATATTCTAAGTGTCAGAGTTTACTGATTTGTACTGCTTCAAAAATATTCTAAGTGTCAGAGTTTACTGATTTGTACTGCTTCAAAAATGTTCTAAGTGTCCGTGGTTACATATTTGTACTGCTTCAAAAATATTCCAAGTGTTGCTGGTTACTGATTTGTACTGACTGAAAGATATTCTAAGTGTCAGTGGTTACTGATTTGTACTGCTTCAAAAATATTCTAAGTGTCAGTGGTTACTGGTTTGTACTGACTGAAAAATATTCTAAGTGTCAGTGGTTATAGATTTCGTCTGCTTCAAAAATATTCTAAGTGTCAGAGTTTACTGATTTGTACTTCTTCAAAAATGTTCTAAGTGTCCGTGGTTACAGATTTGTACTGCTTCAAAAATATTCCAAGTTTTGCTGGTTACTGATTTGTACTGACTGAAAAATATTCTATGTGTCAGTGGTTCCTGATTTGCACTGCTTCAAAAATATTCCAAGTGTCAGTGGTTACTGATTTGTACTGCTTTTAAAATTTTCTAAGTGTCAGTGCTTAGTGATTTGTACTGCTTCAAAAATATTCGAAGTGTCGCTGGTTACTGATTTGTACTGACTGAAAAATATTCCAAGTGTCAGTGGTTACTGATTTGTACTGCTTCAAAAATATTCTAAGTGTCAGTGCGTAGTGATTTGTACTCCTTCAAAAATATTCTAAGTGTCAGTGCTTAGTGATTTGTACTGCTTCAAAAATATTCTAAGTGTCGTTGGTTACGGATTTGTACTGACTGAAAAATATTCTAAGTGTCAGTGGTTACTGATTTGTACTGCTTCAAAAATATTCTAAGTGTCAGTGCTTAGTGATTTGTACTGCGTCAAAAATGTTCTAAGTGTCCGTGGTTACATATTTGTACTGCTACAAAAATATTCCAAGTGTTGCTGGTTACTGATTTGTACTGACTGAAAGATATTCTAAGTGTCAGTGGTTACTGATTTGTACTGCTTCAAAAATATTCTAAGTGTCAGTGCTTAGTGATTTGTACTGCTTCAAAAATATTCTAAGTGTCGCTGGTTACTGATTTGTACTGACTGAACAATATTCTAAGTGTCAGTGGTTACTGATTTGGTGTGCTTCAAAAATAATCTAAGTGTCAGAGTTTACTGATTTGTACTGCTTCAAAAATGTTCTAAGTGTCAGTGGTTACAGACTTGTATTGCTTCAAAAATATTCCAAGTGTTGCTGGTTACTGATTTGTACTGACTGAAAAATATTCTATGTGTCAGTGGTTACTGATTTGCACTGCTTCAAAAATATTCCAAGTGTCAGTGGTTACTGATTTGTACTGCTTCAAAAATATTCTAAGTGTCAGTGCTTAGTGATTTGTACTGCTTCAAAAACATTCGAAGTGTCGCTGGTTCCTGATTTGAACTGACTGAAAAATATTCCAAGTGTCAGTGGTTACTGATTTGCACTGACTGAAAAACATTCTAAGTGTCAGTCGTTACTGATTTGTACTGCTTCAAAAATATTCTAAGTTTAGATTAGATTAGACTTACAGTGTGGAAACAGGCCCTTCGGCCCAACAAGTCCACACCGACCCGCCGAAGCTCAACCCACCCATACCACTTACCTAACACTACGGGCAATTTAGCTTGGCCAATTCACCTGACCCGCATATCTTTGGACTGTGGGAGGAAGCCGGAGCACCCGGAGGAAACCCACGCAGACACGGGGAGAACGTGCAAACTCCACACAGTCAGTCGCCTGAGTCGGAAATTGAACCCGGGTCTACAGGCGCTGTGAAGCAGCAGTGCTAACCACTGTGCCACCGTGCCGCCCACGAAAAGTTCACACTGACTCTCCGAAGACTAACCCACTCAGACCCATTGCCTGACATTTAACCCCGACTAATGAACCTAACACTATGGGCAATTTAGCATGGCCAATTCACCTAACCTGCACATCTTTAGACTGGGAGGAAAGCGGAGCATCCAGAGGAGACCAATGCAGACACGG
The DNA here is from genome assembly GCF_020745735.1 of Hemiscyllium ocellatum. Taxonomy (NCBI): domain Eukaryota; kingdom Metazoa; phylum Chordata; class Chondrichthyes; order Orectolobiformes; family Hemiscylliidae; genus Hemiscyllium; species Hemiscyllium ocellatum. The sequence continues at coordinate 55,790,256 of NC_083431.1, read as the reverse complement.
GGAGAATGTGCAAACTCCACAATTCCCTGAGGTGGGAATTGAAGCTGGGTTTCTGGTGCTGTGAGGCAGCAGTGCAAACCACTGAGCCAGTGGTTAGTGTCAGTGCTTAGTGATTTGTACTCCTTCAAAAATATTCTAAGTGTCAGTGCTTAGTGATTTGTACTGCTTCAAAAATATTCTAAGTGTCGCTGGTTAATGATTTGTACTGACTGAAAAATATTCTAAGTGTCAGTGTTTACTGATTTGCACTGCTTCAAAAATATTCCAAGTGTCAGTGGTTACTGATTTGTACTGCTTCAAAAATATTCTAAGTGTCGCTGGTTACTGATTTGTACTGACTGAAAAATATTCTAATTGTCAGTGGTTACTGATTTCGTCTGCTTCAAAAATATTCTAAGTGTCAGAGTTTACTGATTTGTACTTCTTCAAAAATGTTCCAAGTGTCCGTGGTTACAGATTTGTACTGCTTCAAAAATATTCCAAGTTTTGCTGGTTACTGATTTGTACTGACTGAAAAATATTCTATGTGTCAGTGGTTCCTGATTTGCACTGCTTCAAAAATATTCCAAGTGTCAGTGGTTACTGATTTGTACTGCTTTTAAAATTTTCTAAGTGTCAGTGCTTAGTGATTTGTACTGCTTCAAAAACATTCGAAGTGTCGCTGGTTACTGATTTGTACTGACTGAAAAATATTCCAAGTGTCAGTGGTTACTGATTTGCACTGACTGAAAAACATTCTAAGTGTCAGTCGTTACTGATTTGTACTGATTCAAAAATATTCTAAGTGTCAGTCGTTACTGATTTGTACTGCTTCAAAAGTATTCTTAGTGTCAGTGGTTACTGATTTGTTCTGTTTTAAAAATTTTCGAAGTGTCAGAGTTTACTGATTTGTACTACTTCAAAAATATTCTAAGTGTCGCTGGTTACTGATTTGTTCTTACTGAAAGATATTCTAAGAGTCTGTGGTTACAGATTTGCACTGCTTCAAAAATATTCTAAGTGTCAGTGGTTACTGATTTGCACTGCTTCAAAAATATTCTAAGTGTCAGTCGTTACTGATTTGTACTGCTTCAAAAATATTCTAAGTGTCAGTGCTTAGTGATTTGTACTGCTTCAAAAATATTCTAAGTGTCGCTGCTTACGGATTTGTACAGACTGAAAAATATTCTAAGTGTCAGTGGCTACTGATTTGCACTGCTTCAAAAATATTCCAAGTGTCAGTCGTTACTGATTTGTACTGCTTCAAAAATATTCTCAGTGTCAGTGCTTAGTGATTTGTACTGCTTCAAAAACATTCGAAGTGTCGCTGGTTACTGATTTGTACTGACTGAAAAATATTCTAAGTGTCAGAGTTTACTGATTTGTACTGCTTCAAAAATGTTCCAAGTGTCCGTGGTTACATATTTGTACTGCTTCAAAAATATTCCAAGTGTTGCTGGTTACTGATTTGTACTGACTGAAAGATATTCTAAGTGTCTGTGGTTACAGATTTGCACTGCTTCAAAAATATTCGAAGTGTCAGAGTTTACTGATTTGTACTGCTTCAAAAATGTTCTAAGTGTCCGTGGTTACAGATTTGTACTGCTTCAAATATATTCCAAGCGTCGCTGGTTACTGATTTGTACTGACTGAAAAATATTCTAAGTGTCAGTGGTTACTGATTTGCACTGCTTCAAAAATATTCTAAGTGTCAGAGTTTACTGATTTGTACTGCTTCAAAAATATTCTAAGTGTCAGAGTTTACTGATTTGTACTGCTTCAAAAATGTTCTAAGTGTCCGTGGTTACATATTTGTACTGCTTCAAAAATATTCCAAGTGTTGCTGGTTACTGATTTGTACTGACTGAAAGATATTCTAAGTGTCAGTGGTTACTGATTTGTACTGCTTCAAAAATATTCTAAGTGTCAGTGGTTACTGGTTTGTACTGACTGAAAAATATTCTAAGTGTCAGTGGTTATAGATTTCGTCTGCTTCAAAAATATTCTAAGTGTCAGAGTTTACTGATTTGTACTTCTTCAAAAATGTTCTAAGTGTCCGTGGTTACAGATTTGTACTGCTTCAAAAATATTCCAAGTTTTGCTGGTTACTGATTTGTACTGACTGAAAAATATTCTATGTGTCAGTGGTTCCTGATTTGCACTGCTTCAAAAATATTCCAAGTGTCAGTGGTTACTGATTTGTACTGCTTTTAAAATTTTCTAAGTGTCAGTGCTTAGTGATTTGTACTCCTTCAAAAATATTCTAAGTGTCGTTGGTTACGGATTTGTACTGACTGAAAAATATTCTAAGTGTCAGTGGTTACTGATTTGTACTGCTTCAAAAATATTCTAAGTGTCAGTGCTTAGTGATTTGTACTGCTTCAAAAATATTCTAAGTGTCGCTGGTTACTGATTTGTACTGACTGAACAATATTCTAAGTGTCAGTGGTTACTGATTTGCACTGCTTCAAAAATATTCTAAGTGTCAGAGTTTACTGATTTGTAATGCGTCAAAAATGTTCTAAGTGTCCGTGGTTACATATTTGTACTGCTACAAAAATATTCCAAGTGTTGCTGGTTACTGATTTGCACTGACTGAAAAACATTCTAAGTGTCAGTCGTTACTGATTTGTACTGATTCAAAAATATTCTAAGTGTCAGTCGTTACTGATTTGTACTGCTTCAAAAGTATTCTTAGTGTCAGTGGTTACTGATTTGTTCTGTTTTAAAAATTTTCGAAGTGTCAGAGTTTACTGATTTGTACTACTTCAAAAATATTCTAAGTGTCGCTGGTTACTGATTTGTTCTTACTGAAAGATATTCTAAGAGTCTGTGGTTACAGATTTGCACTGCTTCAAAAATATTCTAAGTGTCAGTGGTTACTGATTTGCACTGCTTCAAAAATATTCTAAGTGTCAGTCGTTACTGATTTGTACTGCTTCAAAAATATTCTAAGTGTCAGTGCTTAGTGATTTGTACTGCTTCAAAAATATTCTAAGTGTCGCTGCTTACGGATTTGTACAGACTGAAAAATATTCTAAGTGTCAGTGGCTACTGATTTGCACTGCTTCAAAAATATTCCAAGTGTCAGTCGTTACTGATTTGTACTGCTTCAAAAATATTCTCAGTGTCAGTGCTTAGTGATTTGTACTGCTTCAAAAACATTCGAAGTGTCGCTGGTTACTGATTTGTACTGACTGAAAAATATTCTAAGTGTCAGAGTTTACTGATTTGTACTGCTTCAAAAATGTTCCAAGTGTCCGTGGTTACATATTTGTACTGCTTCAAAAATATTCCAAGTGTTGCTGGTTACTGATTTGTACTGACTGAAAGATATTCTAAGTGTCTGTGGTTACAGATTTGCACTGCTTCAAAAATATTCTAAGTGTCAGAGTTTACTGATTTGTACTGCTTCAAAAATGTTCTAAGTGTCCGTGGTTACAGATTTGTACTGCTTCAAATATATTCCAAGCGTCGCTGGTTACTGATTTGTACTGACTGAAAAATATTCTAAGTGTCAGTGGTTACTGATTTGCACTGCTTCAAAAATATTCTAAGTGTCAGAGTTTACTGATTTGTACTGCTTCAAAAATATTCTAAGTGTCAGAGTTTACTGATTTGTACTGCTTCAAAAATGTTCTAAGTGTCCGTGGTTACATATTTGTACTGCTTCAAAAATATTCCAAGTGTTGCTGGTTACTGATTTGTACTGACTGAAAGATATTCTAAGTGTCAGTGGTTACTGATTTGTACTGCTTCAAAAATATTCTAAGTGTCAGTGGTTACTGGTTTGTACTGACTGAAAAATATTCTAAGTGTCAGTGGTTATAGATTTCGTCTGCTTCAAAAATATTCTAAGTGTCAGAGTTTACTGATTTGTACTTCTTCAAAAATGTTCTAAGTGTCCGTGGTTACAGATTTGTACTGCTTCAAAAATATTCCAAGTTTTGCTGGTTACTGATTTGTACTGACTGAAAAATATTCTATGTGTCAGTGGTTCCTGATTTGCACTGCTTCAAAAATATTCCAAGTGTCAGTGGTTACTGATTTGTACTGCTTTTAAAATTTTCTAAGTGTCAGTGCTTAGTGATTTGTACTCCTTCAAAAATATTCTAAGTGTCGTTGGTTACGGATTTGTACTGACTGAAAAATATTCTAAGTGTCAGTGGTTACTGATTTGTACTGCTTCAAAAATATTCTAAGTGTCAGTGCTTAGTGATTTGTACTGCTTCAAAAATATTCTAAGTGTCGCTGGTTACTGATTTGTACTGACTGAACAATATTCTAAGTGTCAGTGGTTACTGATTTGCACTGCTTCAAAAATATTCTAAGTGTCAGAGTTTACTGATTTGTAATGCGTCAAAAATGTTCTAAGTGTCCGTGGTTACATATTTGTACTGCTACAAAAATATTCCAAGTGTTGCTGGTTACTGATTTGCACTGACTGAAAAACATTCTAAGTGTCAGTCGTTACTGATTTGTACTGATTCAAAAATATTCTAAGTGTCAGTCGTTACTGATTTGTACTGCTTCAAAAGTATTCTTAGTGTCAGTGGTTACTGATTTGTTCTGTTTTAAAAATTTTCGAAGTGTCAGAGTTTACTGATTTGTACTACTTCAAAAATATTCTAAGTGTCGCTGGTTACTGATTTGTTCTTACTGAAAGATATTCTAAGAGTCTGTGGTTACAGATTTGCACTGCTTCAAAAATATTCTAAGTGTCAGTGGTTACTGATTTGCACTGCTTCAAAAATATTCTAAGTGTCAGTCGTTACTGATTTGTACTGCTTCAAAAATATTCTAAGTGTCAGTGCTTAGTGATTTGTACTGCTTCAAAAATATTCGAAGTGTCGCTGGTTACTGATTTGTACTGACTGAAAAATATTCTAAGTGTCAGAGTTTACTGATTTGTACTGCTTCAAAAATGTTCCAAGTGTCCGTGGTTACATATTTGTACTGCTTCAAAAATATTCCAAGTGTTGCTGGTTACTGATTTGTACTGACTGAAAAATATTCTAAGTGTCTGTGGTTACTGATTTGCACTGCTTCAAAAATATTCTAAGTGTCAGAGTTTACTGATTTGTACTGCTTCAAAAATGTTCTAAGTGTCCGTGGTTACAGATTTGTACTGCTTCAAAATATTCCAAGTGTCGCTGGTTACTGATTTGTACTGACTGAAAAATATTCTAAGTGTCAGTGGTTACTGATTTGCACTGCTTCAAAAATATTCTAAGTGTCAGAGTTTACTGATTTGTACTGCTTCAAAAATATTCTAAGTGTCAGAGTTTACTGATTTGTACTGCTTCAAAAATATTCTAAGTGTCAGAGTTTACTGATTTGTACTGCTTCAAAAATGTTCTAAGTGTCCGTGGTTACATATTTGTACTGCTTCAAAAATATTCCAAGTGTTGCTGGTTACTGATTTGTACTGACTGAAAGATATTCTAAGTGTCAGTGGTTACTGATTTGTACTGCTTCAAAAATATTCTAAGTGTCAGTGGTTACTGGTTTGTACTGACTGAAAAATATTCTAAGTGTCAGTGGTTATAGATTTCGTCTGCTTCAAAAATATTCTAAGTGTCAGAGTTTACTGATTTGTACTTCTTCAAAAATGTTCTAAGTGTCCGTGGTTACAGATTTGTACTGCTTCAAAAATATTCCAAGTTTTGCTGGTTACTGATTTGTACTGACTGAAAAATATTCTATGTGTCAGTGGTTACTGATTTGCACTGCTTCAAAAATATTCCAAGTGTCAGTGGTTACTGATTTGTACTGCTTTTAAAATTTTCTAAGTGTCAGTGCTTAGTGATTTGTACTGCTTCAAAAATATTCTAAGTGTCAGTGGTTAGTGATTTGTACTGCTTCAAAAATATTCTAAGTGTCGTGGTTACTGATTTGTACTGACTGAAAAATATTCTAAGTGTCAGTGGTTACTGATTTGTACTGCTTCAAAAATATTCTAAGTGTCAGTGCTTACTGATTTGTACTGCGTCAAAAATGTTCTAAGTGTCCGTGGTTACATATTTGTACTGCTACAAAAATATTCCAAGTGTTGCTGGTTACTGATTTGTACTGACTGAAAAATATTCTAAGTGTCAGTGGTTACTGATTTGTACTGCTTCAAAAATATTCTAAGTGTCAGTGGTTACTGATTTGTACTGCTTCAAAAATATTCTAAGTGTCGCTGGTTACTGATTTGTACTGACTGAAAAATATTCTAAGTGTCAGTGGTTACTGATTTGGTGTGCTTCAAAAATATTCTAAGTGTCAGAGTTTACTGATTTGTACTGCTTCAAAAATGTTCTAAGTGTCAGTGGTTACAGATTTGTATTGCTTCAAAAATATTCCAAGTGTTGCTGGTTACTGATTTGTACTGACTGAAAAATATTCTATGTGTCAGTGGTTACTGATTTGCACTGCTTCAAAAATATTCCAAGTGTCAGTGGTTACTGATTTGTACTGCTTCAAAAATATTCTAAGTGTCAGTGCTTAGTGATTTGTACTGCTTCAAAAACATTCGAAGTGTCGCTGGTTACTGATTTGAACTGACTGAAAAATATTCCAAGTGTCAGTGGTTACTGATTTGCACTGACTGAAAAATATTCTAAGTGTCAGTCGTTACTGATTTGTACTGCTTCAAAAATATTCTAAGTTTAGATTAGATTAGACTTACAGTGTGGAAACAGGCCCTTCGGCCCAACAAGTCCACACCGACCCGCCGAAGCTCAACCCACCCATACCACTTACCTAACACTACGGGCAATTTAGCTTGGCCAATTCACCTGACCCGCATATCTTTGGACTGTGGGAGGAAGCCGAGCACCCGGAGGAAACCCACGCAGACACGGGGAGAACGTGCAAACTCCACACAGTCAGTCGCCTGAGTCGGAAATTGAACCCGGGTCTACAGGCGCTGTGAAGCAGCAGTGCTAACCACTGTGCCACCGTGCCGCCCACGAAAAGTTCACACTGACTCTCCGAAGACTAACCCACTCAGACCCATTGCCTGACATTTAACCCCGACTAATGAACCTAACACTATGGGCAATTTAGCATGGCCAATTCACCTAACCTGCACATCTTTAGACTGGGAGGAAAGCGGAGCATCCAGAGGAGACCAATGCAGACACAGGGAGAATGTGCAAACTCCACAATTCCCTGAGGTGGGAATTGAAGCTGGGTTTCTGGTGCTGTGAGGCAGCAGTGCAAACCACTGAGCCAGTGGTTAGTGTCAGTGCTTAGTGATTTGTACTCCTTCAAAAATATTCTAAGTGTCAGTGCTTAGTGATTTGTACTGCTTCAAAAATATTCTAAGTGTCGCTGGTTACTGATTTGTACAGACTGAAAAATATTCTAAGTGTCAGTGGTTACTGATTTGCACTGCTTCAAAAATATTCCAAGTGTCAGTGGTTACTGATTTGTACTGCTTCAAAAATATTCTAAGTGTCAGTGCTTACTGATTTGTACTGCTTCAAAAATATTCTAAGTGTCGTGGTTACTGATTTGTACTGCTGAAAAATATTCTAAGTGTCAGAGTTTACTGATTTGTACTGCTTCAAAAATGTTCCAAGTGTCCGTGGTTACATATTTGTACTGCTTCAAAAATATTCCAAGTGTTGCTGGTTACTGATTTGTACTGACTGAAAAATATTCTAAGTGTCTGTGGTTACTGATTTGCACTGCTTCAAAAATATTCTAAGTGTCAGAGTTTACTGATTTGTACTGCTTCAAAAATGTTCTAAGTGTCCGTGGTTACAGATTTGTACTGCTTCAAAAATATTCCAAGTGTCGCTGGTTACTGATTTGTACTGACTGAAAAATATTCTAAGTGTCAGTGGTTACTGATTTGCACTGCTTCAAAAATATTCTAAGTGTCAGTGTTTACTGATTTGTACTGCTTCAAAAATATTCTAAGTGTCAGTGTTTACTGATTTGTACTGCTTCAAAAATATTCGAAGTGTCAGTGTTTACTGATTTGTACTGCTTCAAAAATGTTCTAAGTGTCCGTGGTTACATATTTGTACTGCTTCAAAAATATTCAAGTGTTGCTGGTTACTGATTTGTACTGACTGAAAGATATTCTAAGTGTCAGTGGTTACTGATTTGTACTGCTTCAAAAATATTCTAAGTGTCAGTGGTTACTGATTTGTACTGCTTCAAAAATATTCTAAGTGTCAGTGCTTACTGATTTGTACTGCTTCAAAAATATTCTAAGTGTCAGTGGTTAGTGATTTGTACTGCTTCAAAAATATTCTAAGTGTTGCTGGTTACTGATTTGTACTGACTGAAAAATATTCTAAGTGTCAGTGGTTACTGATTTGTACTGCTTCAAAAATAATCTAAGTGTCAGTGTTTACTGATTTGTACTGCTTCAAAAATATTCTAAGTGTCAGTGGTTACTGATTTGCACTGCTTCAAAAATATTCCAAGTGTCAGTGGTTACTGATTTGTACTGCTTCAAAAATATTCTAAGTGTCAGTGCTTAGTGATTTGTACTGCTTCAAAAACATTCGAAGTGTCGCTGGTTACTGATTTGAACTGACTGAAAAATATTCCAAGTGTCAGTGGTTACTGATTTGCACTGACTGAAAAATATTCTAAGTGTCAGTCGTTACTGATTTGTACTGCTTCAAAAATATTCTAAGTTTAGATTAGATTAGACTTACAGTGTGGAAACAGGCCCTTCGGCCCAACAAGTCCACACCGACCCGCCGAAGCTCAACCCACCCATACCACTTACCTAACACTACGGGCAATTTAGCTTGGCCAATTCACCTGACCCGCATATCTTTGGACTGTGGGAGGAAGCCGGAGCACCCGGAGGAAACCCACGCAGACACGGGGAGAACGTGCAAACTCCACACAGTCAGTCGCCTGAGTCGGAAATTGAACCCGGGTCTACAGGCGCTGTGAAGCAGCAGTGCTAACCACTGTGCCACCGTGCCGCCCACGAAAAGTTCACACTGACTCTCCGAAGACTAACCCACTCAGACCCATTGCCTGACATTTAACCCCGACTAATGAACCTAACACTATGGGCAATTTAGCATGACCAATTCACCTAACCTGCACATCTTTAGACTGGGAGGAAAGCGGAGCATCCAGAGGAGACCAATGCAGACACGGGGAGAATGTGCAAACTCCACAAATCCCTGAGGTGGGAATTGAAGCTGGGTTTCTGGTGCTGTGAGGCAGCAGTGCAAACCACTGAGCCAGTGGTTAGTGTCAGTGCTTAGTGATTTGTACTCCTTCAAAAATATTCTAAGTGTCAGTGCTTAGTGATTTGTACTGCTTCAAAAATATTCTAAGTGTCGCTGGTTAATGATTTGTACTGACTGAAAAATATTCTAAGTGTCAGTGTTTACTGATTTGCACTGCTTCAAAAATATTCCAAGTGTCAGTGGTTACTGATTTGTACTGCTTCAAAAATATTCTAAGTGTCGCTGGTTACTGATTTGTACTGACTGAAAAATATTCTAATTGTCAGTGGTTACTGATTTCGTCTGCTTCAAAAATATTCTAAGTGTCAGAGTTTACTGATTTGTACTTCTTCAAAAATGTTCTAAGTGTCCGTGGTTACAGATTTGTACTGCTTCAAAAATATTCCAAGTTTTGCTGGTTACTGATTTGTACTGACTGAAAAATATTCTATGTGTCAGTGGTTCCTGATTTGCACTGCTTCAAAAATATTCCAAGTGTCAGTGGTTACTGATTTGTACTGCTTTTAAAATTTTCTAAGTGTCAGTGCTTAGTGATTTGTACTGCTTCAAAAACATTCGAAGTGTCGCTGGTTACTGATTTGTACTGACTGAAAAATATTCCAAGTGTCAGTGGTTACTGATTTGCACTGACTGAAAAACATTCTAAGTGTCAGTCGTTACTGATTTGTACTGATTCAAAAATATTCTAAGTGTCAGTCGTTACTGATTTGTACTGCTTCAAAAGTATTCTTAGTGTCAGTGGTTACTGATTTGTTCTGTTTTAAAAATTTTCGAAGTGTCAGAGTTTACTGATTTGTACTACTTCAAAAATATTCTAAGTGTCGCTGGTTACTGATTTGTTCTTACTGAAAGATATTCTAAGAGTCTGTGGTTACAGATTTGCACTGCTTCAAAAATATTCTAAGTGTCAGTGGTTACTGATTTGCACTGCTTCAAAAATATTCTAAGTGTCAGTCGTTACTGATTTGTACTGCTTCAAAAATATTCTAAGTGTCAGTGCTTAGTGATTTGTACTGCTTCAAAAATATTCTAAGTGTCGCTGCTTACGGATTTGTACAGACTGAAAAATATTCTAAGTGTCAGTGGCTACTGATTTGCACTGCTTCAAAAATATTCCAAGTGTCAGTCGTTACTGATTTGTACTGCTTCAAAAATATTCTCAGTGTCAGTGCTTAGTGATTTGTACTGCTTCAAAAACATTCGAAGTGTCGCTGGTTACTGATTTGTACTGACTGAAAAATATTCTAAGTGTCAGAGTTTACTGATTTGTACTGCTTCAAAAATGTTCCAAGTGTCCGTGGTTACATATTTGCACTGCTTCAAAAATATTCCAAGTGTTGCTGGTTACTGATTTGTACTGACTGAAAAATATTCTAAGTGTCTGTGGTTACAGATTTGCACTGCTTCAAAAATATTCGAAGTGTCAGAGTTTACTGATTTGTACTGCTTCAAAAATGTTCTAAGTGTCCGTGGTTACAGATTTGTACTGCTTCAAAAATATTCCAAGTGTCGCTGGTTACTGATTTGTACTGACTGAAAAATATTCTAAGTGTCAGTGGTTACTGATTTGCACTGCTTCAAAAATATTCTAAGTGTCAGAGTTTACTGATTTGTAATGCTTCAAAAATATTCTAAGTGTCCGTGGTTACATATTTGTACTGCTTCAAAAATATTCCAAGTGTTGCTGGTTACTGATTTGTACTGACTGAAAAATATTCTAAGTGTCAGTGGTTACTGATTTGTACTGATTCAAAAATATTCTAAGTGTCAGTGGTTACTGATTTGTACTGCTTCAAAAATATTCTTAGTGTCAGTGGTTACTGATTTGTACTGTTTTAAAAATTTTCTAAGTGTCAGAGTTTACTGATTTGTACTGCTTCAAAAATATTCTAAGTGTCAGAGTTTACTGATTTGTACTGCTTCAAAAATGTTCTAAGTGTCCGTGGTTACATATTTGTACTGCTTCAAAAATATTCCAAGTGTTGCTGGTTACTGATTTGTACTGACTGAAAGATATTCTAAGTGTCAGTGGTTACTGATTTGTACTGCTTCAAAAATATTCTAAGTGTCAGTGGTTACTGGTTTGTACTGACTGAAAAATATTCTAAGTGTCAGTGGTTATAGATTTCGTCTGCTTCAAAAATATTCTAAGTGTCAGAGTTTACTTATTTGTACTTCTTCAAAAATGTTCTAAGTGTCCGTGGTTACAGATTTGTACTGCTTCAAAAATATTCCAAGTTTTGCTGGTTACTGATTTGTACTGACTGAAAAATATTCTATGTGTCAGTGGTTCCTGATTTGCACTGCTTCAAAAATATTCCAAGTGTCAGTGGTTACTGATTTGTACTGCTTTTAAAATTTTCTAAGTGTCAGTGCTTAGTGATTTGTACTCCTTCAAAAATATTCTAAGTGTCGTTGGTTACGGATTTGTACTGACTGAAAAATATTCTAAGTGTCAGTGGTTACTGATTTGTACTGCTTCAAAAATATTCTAAGTGTCAGTGCTTAGTGATTTGTACTGCTTCAAAAATATTCTAAGTGTCGCTGGTTACTGATTTGTACTGACTGAACAATATTCTAAGTGTCAGTGGTTACTGATTTGCACTGCTTCAAAAATATTCTAAGTGTCAGAGTTTACTGATTTGTAATGCGTCAAAAATGTTCTAAGTGTCCGTGGTTACATATTTGTACTGCTACAAAAATATTCCAAGTGTTGCTGGTTACTGATTTGCACTGACTGAAAAACATTCTAAGTGTCAGTCGTTACTGATTTGTACTGATTCAAAAATATTCTAAGTGTCAGTCGTTACTGATTTGTACTGCTTCAAAAGTATTCTTAGTGTCAGTGGTTACTGATTTGTTCTGTTTTAAAAATTTTCGAAGTGTCAGAGTTTACTGATTTGTACTACTTCAAAAATATTCGAAGTGTCGCTGGTTACTGATTTGTTCTTACTGAAAGATATTCTAAGAGTCTGTGGTTACAGATTTGCACTGCTTCAAAAATATTCTAAGTGTCAGTGGTTACTGATTTGCACTGCTTCAAAAATATTCTAAGTGTCAGTCGTTACTGATTTGTACTGCTTCAAAAATATTCTAAGTGTCAGTGCTTAGTGATTTGTACTGCTTCAAAAATATTCTAAGTGTCGCTGCTTACGGATTTGTACAGACTGAAAAATATTCTAAGTGTCAGTGGCTACTGATTTGCACTGCTTCAAAAATATTCCAAGTGTCAGTCGTTACTGATTTGTACTGCTTCAAAAATATTCTCAGTGTCAGTGCTTAGTGATTTGTACTGCTTCAAAAACATTCGAAGTGTCGCTGGTTACTGATTTGTACTGACTGAAAAATATTCTAAGTGTCAGAGTTTACTGATTTGTACTGCTTCAAAAATGTTCCAAGTGTCCGTGGTTACATATTTGTACTGCTTCAAAAATATTCCAAGTGTTGCTGGTTACTGATTTGTACTGACTGAAAGATATTCTAAGTGTCTGTGGTTACAGATTTGCACTGCTTCAAAAATATTCTAAGTGTCAGAGTTTACTGATTTGTACTGCTTCAAAAATGTTCTAAGTGTCCGTGGTTACAGATTTGTACTGCTTCAAATATATTCCAAGCGTCGCTGGTTACTGATTTGTACTGACTGAAAAATATTCTAAGTGTCAGTGGTTACTGATTTGCACTGCTTCAAAAATATTCTAAGTGTCAGAGTTTACTGATTTGTACTGCTTCAAAAATATTCTAAGTGTCAGAGTTTACTGATTTGTACTGCTTCAAAAATATTCGAAGTGTCAGAGTTTACTGATTTGTACTGCTTCAAAAATGTTCTAAGTGTCCGTGGTTACATATTTGTACTGCTTCAAAAATATTCCAAGTGTTGCTGGTTACTGATTTGTACTGACTGAAAGATATTTTAAGTGTCAGTGGTTACTGATTTGTACTGCTTCAAAAATATTCTAAGTGTCAGTGGTTACTGGTTTGTACTGACTGAAAAATATTCTAAGTGTCAGTGGTTATAGATTTCGTCTGCTTCAAAAATATTCTAAGTGTCAGAGTTTACTGATTTGTACTTCTTCAAAAATGTTCTAAGTGTCCGTGGTTACAGATTTGTACTGCTTCAAAAATATTCCAAGTTTTGCTGGTTACTGATTTGTACTGACTGAAAAATATTCTATGTGTCAGTGGTTCCTGATTTGCACTGCTTCAAAAATATTCCAAGTGTCAGTGGTTACTGATTTGTACTGCTTTTAAAATTTTCTAAGTGTCAGTGCTTAGTGATTTGTACTGCTTCAAAAACATTCGAAGTGTCGCTGGTTACTGATTTGTACTGACTGAAAAATATTCCAAGTGTCAGTGGTTACTGATTTGTACTGCTTCAAAAATATTCTAAGTGTCAGTGCGTAGTGATTTGTACTCCTTCAAAAATATTCTAAGTGTCAGTGCTTAGTGATTTGTACTGCTTCAAAAATATTCTAAGTGTCGTTGGTTACGGATTTGTACTGACTGAAAAATATTCTAAGTGTCTGTGGTTACTGATTTGTACTGCTTCAAAAATATTCTAAGTGTCAGTGCTTAGTGATTTGTACTGCGTCAAAAATGTTCTAAGTGTCCGTGGTTACATATTTGTACTGCTACAAAAATATTCCAAGTGTTGCTGGTTACTGATTTGTACTGACTGAAAGATATTCTAAGTGTCAGTGGTTACTGATTTGTACTGCTTCAAAAATATTCTAAGTGTCAGTGCTTAGTGATTTGTACTGCTTCAAAAATATTCTAAGTGTCGCTGGTTACTGATTTGTACTGACTGAACAATATTCTAAGTGTCAGTGGTTACTGATTTGGTGTGCTTCAAAAATAATCTAAGTGTCAGAGTTTACTGATTTGTACTGCTTCAAAAATGTTCTAAGTGTCAGTGGTTACAGACTTGTATTGCTTCAAAAATATTCCAAGTGTTGCTGGTTACTGATTTGTACTGACTGAGAAATATTCTATGTGTCAGTGGTTACTGATTTGCACTGCTTCAAAAATATTCCAAGTGTCAGTGGTTACTGATTTGTACTGCTTCAAAAATATTCTAAGTGTCAGTGCTTAGTGATTTGTACTGCTTCAAAAACATTCGAAGTGTCGCTGGTTCCTGATTTGAACTGACTGAAAAATATTCCAAGTGTCAGTGGTTACTGATTTGCACTGACTGAAAAACATTCTAAGTGTCAGTCGTTACTGATTTGTACTGCTTCAAAAATATTCTAAGTTTAGATTAGATTAGACTTACAGTGTGGAAACAGGCCCTTCGGCCCAACAAGTCCACACCGACCCGCCGAAGCTCAACCCACCCATACCACTTACCTAACACTACGGGCAATTTAGCTTGGCCAATTCACCTGACCCGCATATCTTTGGACTGTGGGAGGAAGCCGGAGCACCCGGAGGAAACCCACGCAGACACGGGGAGAACGTGCAAACTCCACACAGTCAGTCGCCTGAGTCGGAAATTGAACCCGGGTCTACAGGCGCTGTGAAGCAGCAGTGCTAACCACTGTGCCACCGTGCCGCCCACGAAAAGTTCACACTGACTCTCCGAAGACTAACCCACTCAGACCCATTGCCTGACATTTAACCCCGACTAATGAACCTAACACTATGGGCAATTTAGCATGGCCAATTCACCTAACCTGCACATCTTTAGACTGGGAGGAAAGCGGAGCATCCAGAGGAGACCAATGCAGACACGGGGAGAATGTGCAAACTCCACAATTCCCTGAGGTGGGAATTGAAGCTGGGTTTCTGGTGCTGTGAGGCAGCAGTGCAAACCACTGAGCCAGTGGTTAGTGTCAGTGCTTAGTGATTTGTACTCCTTCAAAAATATTCTAAGTGTCAGTGCTTAGTGATTTGTACTGCTTCAAAAATATTCTAAGTGTCGCTGGTTAATGATTTGTACTGACTGAAAAATATTCTAAGTGTCAGTGTTTACTGATTTGCACTGCTTCAAAAATATTCCAAGTGTCAGTGGTTACTGATTTGTACTGCTTCAAAAATATTCTAAGTGTCGCTGGTTACTGATTTGTACTGACTGAAAAATATTCTAATTGTCAGTGGTTACTGATTTCGTCTGCTTCAAAAATATTCTAAGTGTCAGAGTTTACTGATTTGTACTTCTTCAAAAATGTTCCAAGTGTCCGTGGTTACAGATTTGTACTGCTTCAAAAATATTCCAAGTTTTGCTGGTTACTGATTTGTACTGACTGAAAAATATTCTATGTGTCAGTGGTTCCTGATTTGCACTGCTTCAAAAATATTCCAAGTGTCAGTGGTTACTGATTTGTACTGCTTTTAAAATTTTCTAAGTGTCAGTGCTTAGTGATTTGTACTGCTTCAAAAACATTCGAAGTGTCGCTGGTTACTGATTTGTACTGACTGAAAAATATTCCAAGTGTCAGTGGTTACTGATTTGCACTGACTGAAAAACATTCTAAGTGTCAGTCGTTACTGATTTGTACTGATTCAAAAATATTCTAAGTGTCAGTCGTTACTGATTTGTACTGCTTCAAAAGTATTCTTAGTGTCAGTGGTTACTGATTTGTTCTGTTTTAAAAATTTTCGAAGTGTCAGAGTTTACTGATTTGTACTACTTCAAAAATATTCTAAGTGTCGCTGGTTACTGATTTGTTCTTACTGAAAGATATTCTAAGAGTCTGTGGTTACAGATTTGCACTGCTTCAAAAATATTCTAAGTGTCAGTGGTTACTGATTTGCACTGCTTCAAAAATATTCTAAGTGTCAGTCGTTACTGATTTGTACTGCTTCAAAAATATTCTAAGTGTCAGTGCTTAGTGATTTGTACTGCTTCAAAAATATTCTAAGTGTCGCTGCTTACGGATTTGTACAGACTGAAAAATATTCTAAGTGTCAGTGGCTACTGATTTGCACTGCTTCAAAAATATTCCAAGTGTCAGTCGTTACTGATTTGTACTGCTTCAAAAATATTCTCAGTGTCAGTGCTTAGTGATTTGTACTGCTTCAAAAACATTCGAAGTGTCGCTGGTTACTGATTTGTACTGACTGAAAAATATTCTAAGTGTCAGAGTTTACTGATTTGTACTGCTTCAAAAATGTTCCAAGTGTCCGTGGTTACATATTTGTACTGCTTCAAAAATATTCCAAGTGTTGCTGGTTACTGATTTGTACTGACTGAAAGATATTCTAAGTGTCTGTGGTTACAGATTTGCACTGCTTCAAAAATATTCTAAGTGTCAGAGTTTACTGATTTGTACTGCTTCAAAAATGTTCTAAGTGTCCGTGGTTACAGATTTGTACTGCTTCAAATATATTCCAAGCGTCGCTGGTTACTGATTTGTACTGACTGAAAAATATTCTAAGTGTCAGTGGTTACTGATTTGCACTGCTTCAAAAATATTCTAAGTGTCAGAGTTTACTGATTTGTACTGCTTCAAAAATATTCTAAGTGTCAGAGTTTACTGATTTGTACTGCTTCAAAAATATTCGAAGTGTCAGAGTTTACTGATTTGTACTGCTTCAAAAATGTTCTAAGTGTCCGTGGTTACATATTTGTACTGCTTCAAAAATATTCCAAGTGTTGCTGGTTACTGATTTGTACTGACTGAAAGATATTCTAAGTGTCAGTGGTTACTGATTTGTACTGCTTCAAAAATATTCTAAGTGTCAGTGGTTACTGGTTTGTACTGACTGAAAAATATTCTAAGTGTCAGTGGTTATAGATTTCGTCTGCTTCAAAAATATTCTAAGTGTCAGAGTTTACTGATTTGTACTTCTTCAAAAATGTTCTAAGTGTCCGTGGTTACAGATTTGTACTGCTTCAAAAATATTCCAAGTTTTGCTGGTTACTGATTTGTACTGACTGAAAAATATTCTATGTGTCAGTGGTTCCTGATTTGCACTGCTTCAAAAATATTCCAAGTGTCAGTGGTTACTGATTTGTACTGCTTTTAAAATTTTCTAAGTGTCAGTGCTTAGTGATTTGTACTGCTTCAAAAATATTCGAAGTGTCGTTGGTTACTGATTTGTACTGACTGAAAAATATTCTAAGTGTCAGTGGTTACTGATTTGTACTGCTTCAAAAATATTCTAAGTGTCAGTGCTTAGTGATTTGTACTGCTTCAAAAATATTCTAAGTGTCAGTGGTTACTGATTTGTACTGCTTCAAAAATATTCTAAGTGTCAGTGGTTACGGATTTGTACTGCTGAAAAATATTCTAAGTGTCTGTGGTTACTGATTTGTACTGCTTCAAAAATGTTCTAAGTGTCAGTGGTTACAGATTTGTATTGCTTCAAAAATATTCCAAGTGTTGCTGGTTACTGATTTGTACTGACTGAAAAATATTCTATGTGTCAGTGGTTACTGATTTGCACTGCTTCAAAAATATTCCAAGTGTCAGTGGTTACTGATTTGTACTGCTTCAAAAATATTCTAAGTGTCAGTGCTTAGTGATTTGTACTGCTTCAAAAACATTCGAAGTGTCGCTGGTTCCTGATTTGAACTGACTGAAAAATATTCCAAGTGTCAGTGGTTACTGATTTGCACTGACTGAAAAACATTCTAAGTGTCAGTCGTTACTGATTTGTACTGCTTCAAAAATATTCTAAGTTTAGATTAGATTAGACTTACAGTGTGGAAACAGGCCCTTCGGCCCAACAAGTCCACACCGACCCGCCGAAGCTCAACCCACCCATACCACTTACCTAACACTACGGGCAATTTAGCTTGGCCAATTCACCTGACCCGCATATCTTTGGACTGTGGGAGGAAGCCGGAGCACCCGGAGGAAACCCACGCAGACACGGGGAGAACGTGCAAACTCCACACAGTCAGTCGCCTGAGTCGGAAATTGAACCCGGGTCTACAGGCGCTGTGAAGCAGCAGTGCTAACCACTGTGCCACCGTGCCGCCCACGAAAAGTTCACACTGACTCTCCGAAGACTAACCCACTCAGACCCATTGCCTGACATTTAACCCCGACTAATGAACCTAACACTATGGGCAATTTAGCATGGCCAATTCACCTAACCTGCACATCTTTAGACTGGGAGGAAAGCGGAGCATCCAGAGGAGACCAATGCAGACACGGGGAGAATGTGCAAACTCCACAATTCCCTGAGGTGGGAATTGAAGCTGGGTTTCTGGTGCTGTGAGGCAGCAGTGCAAACCACTGAGCCAGTGGTTAGTGTCAGTGCTTAGTGATTTGTACTCCTTCAAAAATATTCTAAGTGTCAGTGCTTAGTGATTTGTACTGCTTCAAAAATATTCTAAGTGTCGCTGGTTAATGATTTGTACTGACTGAAAAATATTCTAAGTGTCAGTGTTTACTGATTTGCACTGCTTCAAAAATATTCCAAGTGTCAGTGGTTACTGATTTGTACTGCTTCAAAAATATTCTAAGTGTCGCTGGTTACTGATTTGTACTGACTGAAAAATATTCTAATTGTCAGTGGTTACTGATTTCGTCTGCTTCAAAAATATTCTAAGTGTCAGAGTTTACTGATTTGTACTTCTTCAAAAATGTTCCAAGTGTCCGTGGTTACAGATTTGTACTGCTTCAAAAATATTCCAAGTTTTGCTGGTTACTGATTTGTACTGACTGAAAAATATTCTATGTGTCAGTGGTTCCTGATTTGCACTGCTTCAAAAATATTCCAAGTGTCAGTGGTTACTGATTTGTACTGCTTTTAAAATTTTCTAAGTGTCAGTGCTTAGTGATTTGTACTGCTTCAAAAACATTCGAAGTGTCGCTGGTTACTGATTTGTACTGACTGAAAAATATTCCAAGTGTCAGTGGTTACTGATTTGCACTGACTGAAAAACATTCTAAGTGTCAGTCGTTACTGATTTGTACTGATTCAAAAATATTCTAAGTGTCAGTCGTTACTGATTTGTACTGCTTCAAAAGTATTCTTAGTGTCAGTGGTTACTGATTTGTTCTGTTTTAAAAATTTTCGAAGTGTCAGAGTTTACTGATTTGTACTACTTCAAAAATATTCTAAGTGTCGCTGGTTACTGATTTGTTCTTACTGAAAGATATTCTAAGAGTCTGTGGTTACAGATTTGCACTGCTTCAAAAATATTCTAAGTGTCAGTGGTTACTGATTTGCACTGCTTCAAAAATATTCTAAGTGTCAGTCGTTACTGATTTGTACTGCTTCAAAAATATTCTAAGTGTCAGTGCTTAGTGATTTGTACTGCTTCAAAAATATTCTAAGTGTCGCTGCTTACGGATTTGTACAGACTGAAAAATATTCTAAGTGTCAGTGGCTACTGATTTGCACTGCTTCAAAAATATTCCAAGTGTCAGTCGTTACTGATTTGTACTGCTTCAAAAATATTCTCAGTGTCAGTGCTTAGTGATTTGTACTGCTTCAAAAACATTCGAAGTGTCGCTGGTTACTGATTTGTACTTACTGAAAAATATTCTAAGTGTCTGTGGTTACTGATTTGCACTGCTTCAAAAATATTCTAAGTGTCAGTGGTTACTGATTTGTACTGCTTCAAAAATATTCTAAGTGTCAGTGGTTACTGATTTGTACTGCTTCAAAAATATTCTAAGTGTCAGTGCTTAGTGATTTGTACTGCTTCAAAAATATTCTAAGTGTCGCTGCTTACTGATTTGTACTGACTGAAAAATATTCTAAGTGTCAGTGGTTACTGATTTGCACTGCTTCAAAAATATTCCAAGTGTCAGTCGTTACTGATTTGTACTGCTTCAAAAATATTCTAAGTGTCAGTGCTTAGTGATTTGTACTGCTTCAAAAACATTCGAAGTGTCGCTGGTTACTGATTTGTACTGACTGAAAAATATTCTAAGTGTCAGAGTTTACTGATTTGTACTGCTTCAAAAATGTTCCAAGTGTCCGTGGTTACATATTTGTACTGCTTCAAAAATATTCCAAGTGTTGCTGGTTACTGATTTGTACTGACTGAAAGATATTCTAAGTGTCAGTGGTTACAGATTTGCACTGCTTCAAAAATATTCTAAGTGTCAGAGTTTACTGATTTGTACTGCTTCAAAAATGTTCTAAGTGTCCGTGGTTACAGATTTGTACTGCTTCAAATATATTCCAAGCGTCGCTGGTTACTGATTTGTACTGACTGAAAAATATTCTAAGTGTCAGTGGTTACTGATTTGCACTGCTTCAAAAATATTCTAAGTGTCAGAGTTTACTGATTTGTACTGCTTCAAAAATATTCTAAGTGTCAGAGTTTACTGATTTGTACTGCTTCAAAAATGTTCTAAGTGTCCGTGGTTACATATTTGTACTGCTTCAAAAATATTCCAAGTGTTGCTGGTTACTGATTTGTACTGACTGAAAAATATTCTAAGTGTCAGTGGTTACTGATTTGTACTGCTTCAAAAATATTCTAAGTGTCAGTGGTTACTGGTTTGTACTGACTGAAAAATATTCTAAGTGTCAGTGGTTATAGATTTCGTCTGCTTCAAAAATATTCTAAGTGTCAGAGTTTACTGATTTGTACTTCTTCAAAAATGTTCTAAGTGTCCGTGGTTACAGATTTGTACTGCTTCAAAAATATTCCAAGTTTTGCTGGTTACTGATTTGTACTGACTGAAAAATATTCTATGTGTCAGTGGTTCCTGATTTGCACTGCTTCAAAAATATTCCAAGTGTCAGTGGTTACTGATTTGTACTGCTTTTAAAATTTTCTAAGTGTCAGTGCTTAGTGATTTGTACTGCTTCAAAAATATTCTAAGTGTCGCTGGTTACTGATTTGTACTGACTGAAAAATATTCTAAGTGTCAGTGGTTACTGATTTGTACTGCTTCAAAAATATTCTAAGTGTCAGTGCTTAGTGATTTGTACTGCTTCAAAAATATTCTAAGTGTCGCTGGTTACTGATTTGTACTGACTGAAAAATATTCTAAGTGTCAGTGGTTACTGATTTGCACTGCTTCAAAAATATTCTAAGTGTCAGAGTTTACTGATTTGTAATGCTTCAAAAATGTTCTAAGTGTCCGTGGTTACATATTTGTACTGCTACAAAAATATTCCAAGTGTTGCTGGTTACTGATTTGTACTGACTGAAAAACATTCTAAGTGTCAGTGGTTACTGATTTGTACTGCTTCAAAAATATTCTAAGTGTCAGTCGTTACTGATTTGTACTGCTTCAAAAATATTCTTAGTGTCAGTGGTTACTGATTTGTACTGTTTTAAAAATTTTCTAAGTGTCAGAGTTTACTGATTTGTACTGCTTCAAAAATATTCTAAGTGTCAGAGTTTACTGATTTGTACTGCTTCAAAAATGTTCTAAGTGTCCGTGGTTACATATTTGTACTGCTTCAAAAATATTCCAAGTGTTGCTGGTTACTGATTTGTACTGACTGAAAGATATTCTAAGTGTCAGTGGTTACTGATTTGTACTGCTTCAAAAATATTCTAAGTGTCAGTGGTTACTGGTTTGTACTGACTGAAAAATATTCTAAGTGTCAGTGGTTATAGATTTCGTCTGCTTCAAAAATATTCTAAGTGTCAGAGTTTACTGATTTGTACTTCTTCAAAAATGTTCTAAGTGTCCGTGGTTACAGATTTGTACTGCTTCAAAAATATTCCAAGTTTTGCTGGTTACTGATTTGTACTGACTGAAAAATATTCTATGTGTCAGTGGTTCCTGATTTGCACTGCTTCAAAAATATTCCAAGTGTCAGTGGTTACTGATTTGTACTGCTTTTAAAATTTTCTAAGTGTCAGTGCTTAGTGATTTGTACTCCTTCAAAAATATTCCAAGTGTCGTTGGTTACGGATTTGTACTGACTGAAAAATATTCTAAGTGTCAGTGGTTACTGATTTGTACTGCTTCAAAAATATTCTAAGTGTCAGTGCTTAGTGATTTGTACTGCTTCAAAAATATTCTAAGTGTCGCTGGTTACTGATTTGTACTGACTGAAAAATATTCTAAGTGTCAGTGGTTACTGATTTGCACTGCTTCAAAAATATTCTAAGTGTCAGAGTTTACTGATTTGTACTGCGTCAAAAATGTTCTAAGTGTCCGTGGTTACATATTTGTACTGCTACAAAAATATTCCAAGTGTTGCTGGTTACTGATTTGCACTGACTGAAAAACATTCTAAGTGTCAGTCGTTACTGATTTGTACTGATTCAAAAATATTCTAAGTGTCAGTCGTTACTGATTTGTACTGCTTCAAAAGTATTCTTAGTGTCAGTGGTTACTGATTTGTTCTGTTTTAAAAATTTTCGAAGTGTCAGAGTTTACTGATTTGTACTACTTCAAAAATATTCTAAGTGTCGCTGGTTACTGATTTGTTCTTACTGAAAGATATTCTAAGTGTCTGTGGTTACAGATTTGCACTGCTTCAAAAATATTCTAAGTGTCAGTGGTTACTGATTTGCACTGCTTCAAAAATATTCTAAGTGTCAGTCGTTACTGATTTGTACTGCTTCAAAAATATTCTAAGTGTCAGTGCTTAGTGATTTGTACTGCTTCAAAAATATTCTAAGTGTCGCTGCTTACGGATTTGTACAGACTGAAAAATATTCTAAGTGTCAGTGGCTACTGATTTGCACTGCTTCAAAAATATTCCAAGTGTCAGTCGTTACTGATTTGTACTGCTTCAAAAATATTCTCAGTGTCAGTGCTTAGTGATTTGTACTGCTTCAAAAACATTCGAAGTGTCGCTGGTTACTGATTTGTACTGACTGAAAAATATTCTAAGTGTCAGAGTTTACTGATTTGTACTGCTTCAAAAATGTTCCAAGTGTCCGTGGTTACATATTTGTACTGCTTCAAAAATATTCCAAGTGTTGCTGGTTACTGATTTGTACTGACTGAAAAATATTCTAAGTGTCTGTGGTTACAGATTTGCACTGCTTCAAAAATATTCTAAGTGTCAGAGTTTACTGATTTGTACTGCTTCAAAAATGTTCTAAGTGTCCGTGGTTACAGATTTGTACTGCTTCAAAAATATTCCAAGTGTCGCTGGTTACTGATTTGTACTGACTGAAAAATATTCTAAGTGTCAGTGGTTACTGATTTGCACTGCTTCAAAAATATTCTAAGTGTCAGAGTTTACTGATTTGTACTGCTTCAAAAATATTCTAAGTGTCAGAGTTTACTGATTTGTACTGCTTCAAAAATGTTCTAAGTGTCCGTGGTTACATATTTGTACTGCTTCAAAAATATTCCAAGTGTTGCTGGTTACTGATTTGTACTGACTGAAAGATATTCTAAGTGTCAGTGGTTACTGATTTGTACTGCTTCAAAAATATTCTAAGTGTCAGTGGTTACTGGTTTGTACTGACTGAAAAATATTCTAAGTGTCAGTGGTTATAGATTTCGTCTGCTTCAAAAATATTCTAAGTGTCAGAGTTTACTGATTTGTACTTCTTCAAAAATGTTCTAAGTGTCCGTGGTTACAGATTTGTACTGCTTCAAAAATATTCCAAGTTTTGCTGGTTACTGATTTGTACTGACTGAAAAATATTCTATGTGTCAGTGGTTCCTGATTTGCACTGCTTCAAAAATATTCCAAGTGTCAGTGGTTACTGATTTGTACTGCTTTTAAAATTTTCTAAGTGTCAGTGCTTAGTGATTTGTACTCCTTCAAAAATATTCTAAGTGTCGTTGGTTACGGATTTGTACTGACTGAAAAATATTCTAAGTGTCAGTGGTTACTGATTTGTACTGCTTCAAAAATATTCTAAGTGTCAGTGCTTACTGATTTGTACTGCTTCAAAAATATTCTAAATGTCGCTGGTTACTGATTTGTACTGACTGAACAATATTCTAAGTGTCAGTGGTTACTGATTTGCACTGCTTCAAAAATATTCTAAGTGTCAGAGTTTACTGATTTGTAATGCTTCAAAAATGTTCTAAGTGTCCGTGGTTACATATTTGTACTGCTACAAAAATATTCCAAGTGTTGCTGGTTACTGATTTGCACTGACTGAAAAACATTCTAAGTGTCAGTCGTTACTGATTTGTACTGATTCAAAAATATTCTAAGTGTCAGTCGTTACTGATTTGTACTGCTTCAAAAGTATTCTTAGTGTCAGTGGTTACTGATTTGTTCTGTTTTAAAAATTTTCGAAGTGTCAGAGTTTACTGATTTGTACTACTTCAAAAATATTCTAAGTGTCGCTGGTTACTGATTTGTTCTTACTGAAAGATATTCTAAGAGTCTGTGGTTACAGATTTGCACTGCTTCAAAAATATTCTAAGTGTCAGTGGTTACTGATTTGCACTGCTTCAAAAATATTCTAAGTGTCAGTCGTTACTGATTTGTACTGCTTCAAAAATATTCTAAGTGTCAGTGCTTAGTGATTTGTACTGCTTCAAAAATATTCTAAGTGTCGCTGCTTACGGATTTGTACAGACTGAAAAATATTCTAAGTGTCAGTGGCTACTGATTTGCACTGCTTCAAAAATATTCAAGTGTCAGTCGTTACTGATTTGTACTGCTTCAAAAATATTCTCAGTGTCAGTGCTTAGTGATTTGTACTGCTTCAAAAACATTCGAAGTGTCGCTGGTTACTGATTTGTACTGACTGAAAAATATTCTAAGTGTCAGAGTTTACTGATTTGTACTGCTTCAAAAATATTCCAAGTGTCCGTGGTTACTGATTTGTACTGCTTCAAAAATATTCTCAGTGTCAGTGGTTACTGATTTGTACTGCTTCAAAAATATTCGAAGTGTCGCTGGTTACTGATTTGTACTGACTGAAAAATATTCTAAGTGTCAGTGGTTACTGATTTGTACTGCTTCAAAAATATTCTAAGTGTCAGTGGTTACTGATTTGTACTGCTTCAAAAATATTCTAAGTGTCAGTGTTTACTGATTTGTACTGCTTCAAAAATATTCTAAGTGTCAGAGTTTACTGATTTGTACTGCTTCAAAAATGTTCTAAGTGTCCGTGGTTACATATTTGTACTGCTTCAAAAATATTCCAAGTGTTGCTGGTTACTGATTTGTACTGACTGAAAGATATTCTAAGTGTCAGTGGTTACTGATTTGTACTGCTTCAAAAATATTCTAAGTGTCAGTGGTTACTGATTTGTACTGACTGAAAAATATTCTAAGTGTCAGTGGTTATAGATTTCGTCTGCTTCAAAAATATTCTAAGTGTCAGAGTTTACTGATTTGTACTTCTTCAAAAATATTCTAAGTGTCCGTGGTTACTGATTTGTACTGCTTCAAAAATATTCTAAGTTGCTGGTTACTGATTTGTACTGACTGAAAAATATTCTATGTGTCAGTGGTTACTGATTTGCACTGCTTCAAAAATATTCCAAGTGTCAGTGGTTACTGATTTGTACTGCTTTTAAAATTTCTAAGTGTCAGTGCTTAGTGATTTGTACTGCTTCAAAAATATTCTAAGTGTCGTTGGTTACTGATTTGTACTGACTGAAAAATATTCTAAGTGTCAGTGGTTACTGATTTGTACTGCTTCAAAAATATTCTAAGTGTCAGTGCTTAGTGATTTGTACTGCTTCAAAAATATTCTAAGTGTCGCTGGTTACTGATTTGTACTGACTGAAAAATATTCTAAGTGTCAGTGGTTACTGATTTGCACTGCTTCAAAAATATTCTAAGTGTCAGAGTTTACTGATTTGTAATGCTTCAAAAATGTTCTAAGTGTCCGTGGTTACATATTTGTACTGCTACAAAAATATTCCAAGTGTTGCTGGTTACTGATTTGTACTGACTGAAAAAATTCTAAGTGTCAGTGGTTACTGATTTGTACTGCTTCAAAAATATTCTAAGTGTCAGTCGTTACTGATTTGTACTGCTTCAAAAATATTCTTAGTGTCAGTGGTTACTGATTTGTTCTGCTTCAAAAATTTTCTAAGTGTCAGAGTTTACTGATTTGTACTGCTTCAAAAATATTCTAAGTGTCAGAGTTTACTGATTTGTACTGCTTCAAAAATGTTCTAAGTGTCCGTGGTTACATATTTGTACTGCTTCAAAAATATTCCAAGTGTTGCTGGTTACTGATTTGTACTGACTGAAAGATATTCTAAGTGTCAGTGGTTACTGATTTGTACTGCTTCAAAAATATTCTAAGTGTCAGTGGTTACTGGTTTGTACTGACTGAAAAATATTCTAAGTGTCAGTGGTTATAGATTTCGTCTGCTTCAAAAATATTCTAAGTGTCAGAGTTTACTGATTTGTACTTCTTCAAAAATGTTCTAAGTGTCCGTGGTTACAGATTTGTACTGCTTCAAAAATATTCCAAGTTTTGCTGGTTACTGATTTGTACTGACTGAAAAATATTCTATGTGTCAGTGGTTCCTGATTTGCACTGCTTCAAAAATATTCCAAGTGTCAGTGGTTACTGATTTGTACTGCTTTTAAAATTTTCTAAGTGTCAGTGCTTAGTGATTTGTACTCCTTCAAAAATATTCCAAGTGTCGTTGGTTACGGATTTGTACTGACTGAAAAATATTCTAAGTGTCAGTGGTTACTGATTTGTACTGCTTCAAAAATATTCTAAGTGTCAGTGCTTAGTGATTTGTACTGCTTCAAAAATATTCTAAGTGTCGCTGGTTACTGATTTGTACTGACTGAACAATATTCTAAGTGTCAGTGGTTACTGATTTGCACTGCTTCAAAAATATTCTAAGTGTCAGAGTTTACTGATTTGTAATGCGTCAAAAATGTTCTAAGTGTCCGTGGTTACATATTTGTACTGCTACAAAAATATTCCAAGTGTTGCTGGTTACTGATTTGCACTGACTGAAAAACATTCTAAGTGTCAGTCGTTACTGATTTGTACTGATTCAAAAATATTCTAAGTGTCAGTCGTTACTGATTTGTACTGCTTCAAAAGTATTCTTAGTGTCAGTGGTTACTGATTTGTTCTGTTTTAAAAATTTTCGAAGTGTCAGAGTTTACTGATTTGTACTACTTCAAAAATATTCTAAGTGTCGCTGGTTACTGATTTGTTCTTACTGAAAGATATTCTAAGAGTCTGTGGTTACAGATTTGCACTGCTTCAAAAATATTCTAAGTGTCAGTGGTTACTGATTTGCACTGCTTCAAAAATATTCTAAGTGTCAGTCGTTACTGATTTGTACTGCTTCAAAAATATTCTAAGTGTCAGTGCTTAGTGATTTGTACTGCTTCAAAAATATTCTAAGTGTCGCTGCTTACGGATTTGTACAGACTGAAAAATATTCTAAGTGTCAGTGGCTACTGATTTGCACTGCTTCAAAAATATTCCAAGTGTCAGTCGTTACTGATTTGTACTGCTTCAAAAATATTCTCAGTGTCAGTGCTTAGTGATTTGTACTGCTTCAAAAACATTCGAAGTGTCGCTGGTTACTGATTTGTACTGACTGAAAAATATTCTAAGTGTCAGAGTTTACTGATTTGTACTGCTTCAAAAATGTTCCAAGTGTCCGTGGTTACATATTTGTACTGCTTCAAAAATATTCCAAGTGTTGCTGGTTACTGATTTGTACTGACTGAAAGATATTCTAAGTGTCTGTGGTTACAGATTTGCACTGCTTCAAAAATATTCTAAGTGTCAGAGTTTACTGATTTGTACTGCTTCAAAAATGTTCTAAGTGTCCGTGGTTACAGATTTGTACTGCTTCAAATATATTCCAAGCGTCGCTGGTTACTGATTTGTACTGACTGAAAAATATTCTAAGTGTCAGTGGTTACTGATTTGCACTGCTTCAAAAATATTCTAAGTGTCAGAGTTTACTGATTTGTACTGCTTCAAAAATATTCTAAGTGTCAGAGTTTACTGATTTGTACTGCTTCAAAAATGTTCTAAGTGTCCGTGGTTACATATTTGTACTGCTTCAAAAATATTCCAAGTGTTGCTGGTTACTGATTTGTACTGACTGAAAGATATTCTAAGTGTCAGTGGTTACTGATTTGTACTGCTTCAAAAATATTCTAAGTGTCAGTGGTTACTGGTTTGTACTGACTGAAAAATATTCTAAGTGTCAGTGGTTATAGATTTCGTCTGCTTCAAAAATATTCTAAGTGTCAGAGTTTACTGATTTGTACTTCTTCAAAAATGTTCTAAGTGTCCGTGGTTACAGATTTGTACTGCTTCAAAAATATTCCAAGTTTTGCTGGTTACTGATTTGTACTGACTGAAAAATATTCTATGTGTCAGTGGTTCCTGATTTGCACTGCTTCAAAAATATTCCAAGTGTCAGTGGTTACTGATTTGTACTGCTTTTAAAATTTTCTAAGTGTCAGTGCTTAGTGATTTGTACTCCTTCAAAAATATTCTAAGTGTCGTTGGTTACGGATTTGTACTGACTGAAAAATATTCTAAGTGTCAGTGGTTACTGATTTGTACTGCTTCAAAAATATTCTAAGTGTCAGTGCTTAGTGATTTGTACTGCTTCAAAAATATTCTAAATGTCGCTGGTTACTGATTTGTACTGACTGAACAATATTCTAAGTGTCAGTGGTTACTGATTTGCACTGCTTCAAAAATATTCTAAGTGTCAGAGTTTACTGATTTGTAATGCGTCAAAAATGTTCTAAGTGTCCGTGGTTACATATTTGTACTGCTACAAAAATATTCCAAGTGTTGCTGGTTACTGATTTGCACTGACTGAAAAACATTCTAAGTGTCAGTCGTTACTGATTTGTACTGATTCAAAAATATTCTAAGTGTCAGTCGTTACTGATTTGTACTGCTTCAAAAGTATTCTTAGTGTCAGTGGTTACTGATTTGTTCTGTTTTAAAAATTTTCGAAGTGTCAGAGTTTACTGATTTGTACTACTTCAAAAATATTCTAAGTGTCGCTGGTTACTGATTTGTTCTTACTGAAAGATATTCTAAGAGTCTGTGGTTACAGATTTGCACTGCTTCAAAAATATTCTAAGTGTCAGTGGTTACTGATTTGCACTGCTTCAAAAATATTCTAAGTGTCAGTCGTTACTGATTTGTACTGCTTCAAAAATATTCTAAGTGTCAGTGCTTAGTGATTTGTACTGCTTCAAAAATATTCTAAGTGTCGCTGCTTACGGATTTGTACAGACTGAAAAATATTCTAAGTGTCAGTGGCTACTGATTTGCACTGCTTCAAAAATATTCCAAGTGTCAGTCGTTACTGATTTGTACTGCTTCAAAAATATTCTCAGTGTCAGTGCTTAGTGATTTGTACTGCTTCAAAAACATTCGAAGTGTCGCTGGTTACTGATTTGTACTGACTGAAAAATATTCTAAGTGTCAGAGTTTACTGATTTGTACTGCTTCAAAAATGTTCCAAGTGTCCGTGGTTACATATTTGTACTGCTTCAAAAATATTCCAAGTGTTGCTGGTTACTGATTTGTACTGACTGAAAGATATTCTAAGTGTCTGTGGTTACAGATTTGCACTGCTTCAAAAATATTCGAAGTGTCAGAGTTTACTGATTTGTACTGCTTCAAAAATGTTCTAAGTGTCCGTGGTTACAGATTTGTACTGCTTCAAATATATTCCAAGCGTCGCTGGTTACTGATTTGTACTGACTGAAAAATATTCTAAGTGTCAGTGGTTACTGATTTGCACTGCTTCAAAAATATTCTAAGTGTCAGAGTTTACTGATTTGTACTGCTTCAAAAATATTCTAAGTGTCAGAGTTTACTGATTTGTACTGCTTCAAAAATATTCTAAGTGTCAGAGTTTACTGATTTGTACTGCTTCAAAAATGTTCTAAGTGTCCGTGGTTACATATTTGTACTGCTTCAAAAATATTCCAAGTGTTGCTGGTTACTGATTTGTACTGACTGAAAGATATTCTAAGTGTCAGTGGTTACTGATTTGTACTGCTTCAAAAATATTCTAAGTGTCAGTGGTTACTGGTTTGTACTGACTGAAAAATATTCTAAGTGTCAGTGGTTATAGATTTCGTCTGCTTCAAAAATATTCTAAGTGTCAGAGTTTACTGATTTGTACTTCTTCAAAAATGTTCTAAGTGTCCGTGGTTACAGATTTGTACTGCTTCAAAAATATTCCAAGTTTTGCTGGTTACTGATTTGTACTGACTGAAAAATATTCTATGTGTCAGTGGTTCCTGATTTGCACTGCTTCAAAAATATTCCAAGTGTCAGTGGTTACTGATTTGTACTGCTTTTAAAATTTTCTAAGTGTCAGTGCTTAGTGATTTGTACTGCTTCAAAAACATTCGAAGTGTCGCTGGTTACTGATTTGTACTGACTGAAAAATATTCCAAGTGTCAGTGGTTACTGATTTGTACTGCTTCAAAAATATTCTAAGTGTCAGTGCGTAGTGATTTGTACTCCTTCAAAAATATTCTAAGTGTCAGTGCTTAGTGATTTGTACTGCTTCAAAAATATTCTAAGTGTCGTTGGTTACGGATTTGTACTGACTGAAAAATATTCTAAGTGTCAGTGGTTACTGATTTGTACTGCTTCAAAAATATTCTAAGTGTCAGTGCTTAGTGATTTGTACTGCGTCAAAAATGTTCTAAGTGTCCGTGGTTACATATTTGTACTGCTACAAAAATATTCCAAGTGTTGCTGGTTACTGATTTGTACTGACTGAAAGATATTCTAAGTGTCAGTGGTTACTGATTTGTACTGCTTCAAAAATATTCTAAGTGTCAGTGCTTAGTGATTTGTACTGCTTCAAAAATATTCTAAGTGTCGCTGGTTACTGATTTGTACTGACTGAACAATATTCTAAGTGTCAGTGGTTACTGATTTGGTGTGCTTCAAAAATAATCTAAGTGTCAGAGTTTACTGATTTGTACTGCTTCAAAAATGTTCTAAGTGTCAGTGGTTACAGACTTGTATTGCTTCAAAAATATTCCAAGTGTTGCTGGTTACTGATTTGTACTGACTGAAAAATATTCTATGTGTCAGTGGTTACTGATTTGCACTGCTTCAAAAATATTCCAAGTGTCAGTGGTTACTGATTTGTACTGCTTCAAAAATATTCTAAGTGTCAGTGCTTAGTGATTTGTACTGCTTCAAAAACATTCGAAGTGTCGCTGGTTCCTGATTTGAACTGACTGAAAAATATTCCAAGTGTCAGTGGTTACTGATTTGCACTGACTGAAAAACATTCTAAGTGTCAGTCGTTACTGATTTGTACTGCTTCAAAAATATTCTAAGTTTAGATTAGATTAGACTTACAGTGTGGAAACAGGCCCTTCGGCCCAACAAGTCCACACCGACCCGCCGAAGCTCAACCCACCCATACCACTTACCTAACACTACGGGCAATTTAGCTTGGCCAATTCACCTGACCCGCATATCTTTGGACTGTGGGAGGAAGCCGGAGCACCCGGAGGAAACCCACGCAGACACGGGGAGAACGTGCAAACTCCACACAGTCAGTCGCCTGAGTCGGAAATTGAACCCGGGTCTACAGGCGCTGTGAAGCAGCAGTGCTAACCACTGTGCCACCGTGCCGCCCACGAAAAGTTCACACTGACTCTCCGAAGACTAACCCACTCAGACCCATTGCCTGACATTTAACCCCGACTAATGAACCTAACACTATGGGCAATTTAGCATGGCCAATTCACCTAACCTGCACATCTTTAGACTGGGAGGAAAGCGGAGCATCCAGAGGAGACCAATGCAGACACGGGGAGAATGTGCAAACTCCACAATTCCCTGAGGTGGGAATTGAAGCTGGGTTTCTGGTGCTGTGAGGCAGCAGTGCAAACCACTGAGCCAATGGTTAGTGTCAGTGCTTAGTGATTTGTACTCCTTCAAAAATATTCTAAGTGTCAGTGCTTAGTGATTTGTACTGCTTCAAAAATATTCTAAGTGTCGCTGGTTAATGATTTGTACTGACTGAAAAATATTCTAAGTGTCAGTGTTTACTGATTTGCACTGCTTCAAAAATATTCCAAGTGTCAGTGGTTACTGATTTGTACTGCTTCAAAAATATTCTAAGTGTCGCTGGTTACTGATTTGTACTGACTGAAAAATATTCTAATTGTCAGTGGTTACTGATTTCGTCTGCTTCAAAAATATTCTAAGTGTCAGAGTTTACTGATTTGTACTTCTTCAAAAATGTTCCAAGTGTCCGTGGTTACAGATTTGTACTGCTTCAAAAATATTCCAAGTTTTGCTGGTTACTGATTTGTACTGACTGAAAAATATTCTATGTGTCAGTGGTTCCTGATTTGCACTGCTTCAAAAATATTCCAAGTGTCAGTGGTTACTGATTTGTACTGCTTTTAAAATTTTCTAAGTGTCAGTGCTTAGTGATTTGTACTGCTTCAAAAACATTCGAAGTGTCGCTGGTTACTGATTTGTACTGACTGAAAAATATTCCAAGTGTCAGTGGTTACTGATTTGCACTGACTGAAAAACATTCTAAGTGTCAGTCGTTACTGATTTGTACTGATTCAAAAATATTCTAAGTGTCAGTCGTTACTGATTTGTACTGCTTCAAAAGTATTCTTAGTGTCAGTGGTTACTGATTTGTTCTGTTTTAAAAATTTTCGAAGTGTCAGAGTTTACTGATTTGTACTGCTTCAAAAATATTCTAAGTGTCGCTGGTTACTGATTTGTTCTTACTGAAAGATATTCTAAGAGTCTGTGGTTACAGATTTGCACTGCTTCAAAAATATTCTAAGTGTCAGTGGTTACTGATTTGCACTGCTTCAAAAATATTCTAAGTGTCAGTCGTTACTGATTTGTACTGCTTCAAAAATATTCTAAGTGTCAGTGCTTAGTGATTTGTACTGCTTCAAAAATATTCTAAGTGTCGCTGCTTACGGATTTGTACAGACTGAAAAATATTCTAAGTGTCAGTGGCTACTGATTTGCACTGCTTCAAAAATATTCCAAGTGTCAGTCGTTACTGATTTGTACTGCTTCAAAAATATTCTCAGTGTCAGTGCTTAGTGATTTGTACTGCTTCAAAAACATTCGAAGTGTCGCTGGTTACTGATTTGTACTGACTGAAAAATATTCTAAGTGTCAGAGTTTACTGATTTGTACTGCTTCAAAAATGTTCTAAGTGTCCGTGGTTACAGATTTGTACTGCTTCAAAAATATTCCAAGTGTCGCTGGTTACTGATTTGTACTGACTGAAAAATATTCTAAGTGTCAGTGGTTACTGATTTGCACTGCTTCAAAAATATTCTAAGTGTCAGAGTTTACTGATTTGTACTGCTTCAAAAATATTCTAAGTGTCAGAGTTTACTGATTTGTACTGCTTCAAAAATGTTCTAAGTGTCCGTGGTTACATATTTGTACTGCTTCAAAAATATTCCAAGTGTTGCTGGTTACTGATTTGTACTGACTGAAAAATATTCTAAGTGTCAGTGGTTACTGATTTGTACTGCTTCAAAAATATTCTAAGTGTCAGTGGTTACTGATTTGTACTGACTGAAAAATATTCTAAGTGTCAGTGGTTATAGATTTGTACTGCTTCAAAAATATTCTAAGTGTCAGAGTTTACTGATTTGTACTTCTTCAAAAATGTTCTAAGTGTCCGTGGTTACAGATTTGTACTGCTTCAAAAATATTCCAAGTGTTGCTGGTTACTGATTTGTACTGACTGAAAAATATTCTAAGTGTCAGTGGTTACTGATTTGCACTGCTTCAAAAATATTCTAAGTGTCAGTGGTTACTGATTTGTACTGCTTCAAAAATTTTCTAAGTGTCAGTGGTTAGTGATTTGTACTGCTTCAAAAATATTCTAAGTGTCGGTGGTTACTGATTTGTACTGACTGAAAAATATTCTAAGTGTCAGAGGTTACTGATTTGTACTGCTTCAAAAATATTCTAAGTGTCCGTGGTTACTGATTTGTACTGCTTCAAAAATATTCTAAGTGTCTGGTTACTGATTTGTACTGACTGAAAAATATTCTAAGTGTCAGTGGTTACTGATTTGTACTGCTTCAAAAATATTCTAAGTGTCAGTGTTTACTGATTTGTACTGCTTCAAAAATATTCTAAGTGTCAGTGTTTACTGATTTGTACTGCTTCAAAAATATTCTAAGTGTCAGTTTACTGATTTGTACTGCTTCAAAAATATTCTAAGTGTCCGTGGTTACTGATTTGTACTGCTTCAAAAATATTCTAAGTGTTGCTGGTTACTGATTTGTACTGACTGAAAAATATTCTAAGTGTCAGTGGTTACTGATTTGTACTGCTTCAAAAATATTCTAAGTGTCAGTGGTTACTGATTTGTACTGACTGAAAAATATTCTAAGTGTCAGTGGTTACTGATTTGTCTGCTTCAAAAATATTCTAAGTGTCAGTGTTTACTGATTTGTACTTCTTCAAAAATATTCTAAGTGTCAGTGTTTACTGATTTGTACTGCTTCAAAAATATTCTAAGTGTCAGAGTTTACTGATTTGTACTGCTTCAAAAATATTCTAAGTGTCCGTGGTTACTGATTTGTACTGCTTCAAAAATATTCCAAGTGTTGCTGGTTACTGATTTGTACTGACTGAAAAATATTCTAAGTGTCAGTGGTTACTGATTTGTACTGCTTCAAAAATATTCTAAGTGTCAGTGGTTACTGATTTGTACTGACTGAAAAATATTCTAAGTGTCAGTGGTTACTGATTTGTCTGCTTCAAAAATATTCTAAGTGTCAGAGTTTACTGATTTGTACTTCTTCAAAAATATTCTAAGTGTCCGTGGTTACTGATTTGTACTGCTTCAAAAATATTCTAAGTTTTGCTGGTTACTGATTTGTACTGACTGAAAAATATTCTAAGTGTCAGTGGTTACTGATTTGCACTGCTTCAAAAATATTCCAAGTGTCAGTGGTTACTGATTTGTACTGCTTCAAAAATATTCTAAGTGTCAGTGCTTAGTGATTTGTACTGCTTCAAAAATATTCTAAGTGTCGCTGGTTACGGATTTGTACTGACTGAAAAATATTCTAAGTGTCAGTGGTTACTGATTTGTACTGCTTCAAAAATATTCTAAGTGTCAGTGGTTAGTGATTTGTACTGCTTCAAAAATATTCTAAGTGTCGCTGGTTACTGATTTGTACTGACTGAAAAATATTCTAAGTGTCAGTGGTTACTGATTTGCACTGCTTCAAAAATATTCTAAGTGTCAGAGTTTACTGATTTGTAATGCTTCAAAAATGTTCTAAGTGTCCGTGGTTACATATTTGTACTGCTTCAAAAATATTCCAAGTGTTGCTGGTTACTGATTTGTACTGACTGAAAAATATTCTAAGTGTCAGTGGTTACTGATTTGTACTGCTTCAAAAATATTCTAAGTGTCAGTGGTTACTGATTTGTACTGCTTCAAAAATATTCTTAGTGTCAGTGGTTACTGATTTGTTCTGCTTCAAAAATTTTCTAAGTGTCAGAGTTTACTGATTTGTACTGCTTCAAAAATATTCTAAGTGTCAGAGTTTACTGATTTGTACTGCTTCAAAAATGTTCTAAGTGTCCGTGGTTACATATTTGTACTGCTTCAAAAATATTCCAAGTGTTGCTGGTTACTGATTTGTACTGACTGAAAGATATTCTAAGTGTCAGTGGTTACTGATTTGTACTGCTTCAAAAATATTCTAAGTGTCAGTGGTTACTGGTTTGTACTGACTGAAAAATATTCTAAGTGTCAGTGGTTATAGATTTCGTCTGCTTCAAAAATATTCTAAGTGTCAGAGTTTACTGATTTGTACTTCTTCAAAAATGTTCTAAGTGTCCGTGGTTACAGATTTGTACTGCTTCAAAAATATTCCAAGTTTTGCTGGTTACTGATTTGTACTGACTGAAAAATATTCTATGTGTCAGTGGTTCCTGATTTGCACTGCTTCTAAAATATTCCAAGTGTCAGTGGTTACTGATTTGTACTGCTTTTAAAATTTTCTAAGTGTCAGTGCTTAGTGATTTGTACTCCTTCAAAAATATTCCAAGTGTCGTTGGTTACGGATTTGTACTGACTGAAAAATATTCTAAGTGTCAGTGGTTACTGATTTGTACTGCTTCAAAAATATTCTAAGTGTCCGTGGTTACTGATTTGTACTGCTTCAAAAATATTCTAAGTGTCGCTGGTTACTGATTTGTACTGACTGAAAAATATTCTAAGTGTCAGTGGTTACTGATTTGCACTGCTTCAAAAATATTCTAAGTGTCAGAGTTTACTGATTTGTAATGCTTCAAAAATGTTCTAAGTGTCCGTGGTTACATATTTGTACTGCTACAAAAATATTCCAAGTGTTGCTGGTTACTGATTTGCACTGACTGAAAAACATTCTAAGTGTCAGTCGTTACTGATTTGTACTGATTCAAAAATATTCTAAGTGTCAGTCGTTACTGATTTGTACTGCTTCAAAAGTATTCTTAGTGTCAGTGGTTACTGATTTGTTCTGTTTTAAAAATTTTCGAAGTGTCAGAGTTTACTGATTTGTACTACTTCAAAAATATTCTAAGTGTCGCTGGTTACTGATTTGTTCTTACTGAAAGATATTCTAAGAGTCTGTGGTTACAGATTTGCACTGCTTCAAAAATATTCTAAGTGTCAGTGGTTACTGATTTGCACTGCTTCAAAAATATTCTAAGTGTCAGTCGTTACTGATTTGTACTGCTTCAAAAATATTCTAAGTGTCAGTGCTTAGTGATTTGTACTGCTTCAAAAATATTCTAAGTGTCGCTGCTTACGGATTTGTACAGACTGAAAAATATTCTAAGTGTCAGTGGCTACTGATTTGCACTGCTTCAAAAATATTCCAAGTGTCAGTCGTTACTGATTTGTACTGCTTCAAAAATATTCTCAGTGTCAGTGCTTAGTGATTTGTACTGCTTCAAAAACATTCGAAGTGTCGCTGGTTACTGATTTGTACTGACTGAAAAATATTCTAAGTGTCAGAGTTTACTGATTTGTACTGCTTCAAAAATGTTCCAAGTGTCCGTGGTTACATATTTGTACTGCTTCAAAAATATTCCAAGTGTTGCTGGTTACTGATTTGTACTGACTGAAAGATATTCTAAGTGTCTGTGGTTACAGATTTGCACTGCTTCAAAAATATTCTAAGTGTCAGAGTTTACTGATTTGTACTGCTTCAAAAATGTTCTAAGTGTCCGTGGTTACAGATTTGTACTGCTTCAAATATATTCCAAGCGTCGCTGGTTACTGATTTGTACTGACTGAAAAATATTCTAAGTGTCAGTGGTTACTGATTTGCACTGCTTCAAAAATATTCTAAGTGTCAGAGTTTACTGATTTGTACTGCTTCAAAAATATTCTAAGTGTCAGAGTTTACTGATTTGTACTGCTTCAAAAATGTTCTAAGTGTCCGTGGTTACATATTTGTACTGCTTCAAAAATATTCCAAGTGTTGCTGGTTACTGATTTGTACTGACTGAAAGATATTCTAAGTGTCAGTGGTTACTGATTTGTACTGCTTCAAAAATATTCTAAGTGTCAGTGGTTACTGGTTTGTACTGACTGAAAAATATTCTAAGTGTCAGTGGTTATAGATTTCGTCTGCTTCAAAAATATTCTAAGTGTCAGAGTTTACTGATTTGTACTTCTTCAAAAATGTTCTAAGTGTCCGTGGTTACAGATTTGTACTGCTTCAAAAATATTCCAAGTTTTGCTGGTTACTGATTTGTACTGACTGAAAAATATTCTATGTGTCAGTGGTTCCTGATTTGCACTGCTTCAAAAATATTCCAAGTGTCAGTGGTTACTGATTTGTACTGCTTTTAAAATTTTCTAAGTGTCAGTGCTTAGTGATTTGTACTCCTTCAAAAATATTCTAAGTGTCGTTGGTTACGGATTTGTACTGACTGAAAAATATTCTAAGTGTCAGTGGTTACTGATTTGTGCTGCTTCAAAAATATTCTAAGTGTCAGTGCTTAGTGATTTGTACTGCTTCAAAAATATTCTAAGTGTCGCTGGTTACTGATTTGTACTGACTGAACAATATTCTAAGTGTCAGTGGTTACTGATTTGCACTGCTTCAAAAATATTCTAAGTGTCAGAGTTTACTGATTTGTAATGCGTCAAAAATGTTCTAAGTGTCCGTGGTTACATATTTGTACTGCTACAAAAATATTCCAAGTGTTGCTGGTTACTGATTTGCACTGACTGAAAAACATTCTAAGTGTCAGTCGTTACTGATTTGTACTGATTCAAAAATATTCTAAGTGTCAGTCGTTACTGATTTGTACTGCTTCAAAAGTATTCTTAGTGTCAGTGGTTACTGATTTGTTCTGTTTTAAAAATTTTCGAAGTGTCAGAGTTTACTGATTTGTACTACTTCAAAAATATTCTAAGTGTCGCTGGTTACTGATTTGTTCTTACTGAAAGATATTCTAAGAGTCTGTGGTTACAGATTTGCACTGCTTCAAAAATATTCTAAGTGTCAGTGGTTACTGATTTGCACTGCTTCAAAAATATTCTAAGTGTCAGTCGTTACTGATTTGTACTGCTTCAAAAATATTCTAAGTGTCAGTGCTTAGTGATTTGTACTGCTTCAAAAATATTCTAAGTGTCGCTGCTTACGGATTTGTACAGACTGAAAAATATTCTAAGTGTCAGTGGCTACTGATTTGCACTGCTTCAAAAATATTCCAAGTGTCAGTCGTTACTGATTTGTACTGCTTCAAAAATATTCTCAGTGTCAGTGCTTAGTGATTTGTACTGCTTCAAAAACATTCGAAGTGTCGCTGGTTACTGATTTGTACTGACTGAAAAATATTCTAAGTGTCAGAGTTTACTGATTTGTACTGCTTCAAAAATGTTCCAAGTGTCCGTGGTTACATATTTGTACTGCTTCAAAAATATTCCAAGTGTTGCTGGTTACTGATTTGTACTGACTGAAAGATATTCTAAGTGTCTGTGGTTACAGATTTGCACTGCTTCAAAAATATTCGAAGTGTCAGAGTTTACTGATTTGTACTGCTTCAAAAATGTTCTAAGTGTCCGTGGTTACAGATTTGTACTGCTTCAAATATATTCCAAGCGTCGCTGGTTACTGATTTGTACTGACTGAAAAATATTCTAAGTGTCAGTGGTTACTGATTTGCACTGCTTCAAAAATATTCTAAGTGTCAGAGTTTACTGATTTGTACTGCTTCAAAAATATTCTAAGTGTCAGAGTTTACTGATTTGTACTGCTTCAAAAATGTTCTAAGTGTCCGTGGTTACATATTTGTACTGCTTCAAAAATATTCCAAGTGTTGCTGGTTACTGATTTGTACTGACTGAAAGATATTCTAAGTGTCAGTGGTTACTGATTTGTACTGCTTCAAAAATATTCTAAGTGTCAGTGGTTACTGGTTTGTACTGACTGAAAAATATTCTAAGTGTCAGTGGTTATAGATTTCGTCTGCTTCAAAAATATTCTAAGTGTCAGAGTTTACTGATTTGTACTTCTTCAAAAATGTTCTAAGTGTCCGTGGTTACAGATTTGTACTGCTTCAAAAATATTCCAAGTTTTGCTGGTTACTGATTTGTACTGACTGAAAAATATTCTATGTGTCAGTGGTTCCTGATTTGCACTGCTTCAAAAATATTCCAAGTGTCAGTGGTTACTGATTTGTACTGCTTTTAAAATTTTCTAAGTGTCAGTGCTTAGTGATTTGTACTCCTTCAAAAATATTCTAAGTGTCGTTGGTTACGGATTTGTACTGACTGAAAAATATTCTAAGTGTCAGTGGTTACTGATTTGTACTGCTTCAAAAATATTCTAAGTGTCAGTGCTTAGTGATTTGTACTGCTTCAAAAATATTCTAAGTGTCGCTGGTTACTGATTTGTACTGACTGAACAATATTCTAAGTGTCAGTGGTTACTGATTTGCACTGCTTCAAAAATATTCTAAGTGTCAGAGTTTACTGATTTGTAATGCGTCAAAAATGTTCTAAGTGTCCGTGGTTACATATTTGTACTGCTACAAAAATATTCCAAGTGTTGCTGGTTACTGATTTGCACTGACTGAAAAACATTCTAAGTGTCAGTCGTTACTGATTTGTACTGATTCAAAAATATTCTAAGTGTCAGTCGTTACTGATTTGTACTGCTTCAAAAGTATTCTTAGTGTCAGTGGTTACTGATTTGTTCTGTTTTAAAAATTTTCGAAGTGTCAGAGTTTACTGATTTGTACTACTTCAAAAATATTCTAAGTGTCGCTGGTTACTGATTTGTTCTTACTGAAAGATATTCTAAGAGTCTGTGGTTACAGATTTGCACTGCTTCAAAAATATTCTAAGTGTCAGTGGTTACTGATTTGCACTGCTTCAAAAATATTCTAAGTGTCAGTCGTTACTGATTTGTACTGCTTCAAAAATATTCTAAGTGTCAGTGCTTAGTGATTTGTACTGCTTCAAAAATATTCTAAGTGTCGCTGCTTACGGATTTGTACAGACTGAAAAATATTCTAAGTGTCAGTGGCTACTGATTTGCACTGCTTCAAAAATATTCCAAGTGTCAGTCGTTACTGATTTGTACTGCTTCAAAAATATTCTCAGTGTCAGTGCTTAGTGATTTGTACTGCTTCAAAAACATTCGAAGTGTCGCTGGTTACTGATTTGTACTGACTGAAAAATATTCTAAGTGTCAGAGTTTACTGATTTGTACTGCTTCAAAAATGTTCCAAGTGTCCGTGGTTACATATTTGTACTGCTTCAAAAATATTCCAAGTGTTGCTGGTTACTGATTTGTACTGACTGAAAGATATTCTAAGTGTCTGTGGTTACAGATTTGCACTGCTTCAAAAATATTCTAAGTGTCAGAGTTTACTGATTTGTACTGCTTCAAAAATGTTCTAAGTGTCCGTGGTTAAGATTTGTACTGCTTCAAATATATTCCAAGCGTCGCTGGTTACTGATTTGTACTGACTGAAAAATATTCTAAGTGTCAGTGGTTACTGATTTGCACTGCTTCAAAAATATTCTAAGTGTCAGAGTTTACTGATTTGTACTGCTTCAAAAATATTCTAAGTGTCAGAGTTTACTGATTTGTACTGCTTCAAAAATATTCGAAGTGTCAGAGTTTACTG
The DNA here is from genome assembly GCF_020745735.1 of Hemiscyllium ocellatum. Taxonomy (NCBI): domain Eukaryota; kingdom Metazoa; phylum Chordata; class Chondrichthyes; order Orectolobiformes; family Hemiscylliidae; genus Hemiscyllium; species Hemiscyllium ocellatum. Next base: position 55,749,132 of record NC_083431.1, on the reverse strand, counting down.
ATTTGTACTGCTTCAAAAATGTTCTAAGTGTCCGTGGTTACATATTTGTACTGCTTCAAAAATATTCCAAGTGTTGCTGGTTACTGATTTGTACTGACTGAAAGATATTCTAAGTGTCAGTGGTTACTGATTTGTACTGCTTCAAAAATATTCTAAGTGTCAGTGGTTACTGGTTTGTACTGACTGAAAAATATTCTAAGTGTCAGTGGTTATAGATTTCGTCTGCTTCAAAAATATTCTAAGTGTCAGAGTTTACTGATTTGTACTTCTTCAAAAATGTTCTAAGTGTCCGTGGTTACAGATTTGTACTGCTTCAAAAATATTCCAAGTTTTGCTGGTTACTGATTTGTACTGACTGAAAAATATTCTATGTGTCAGTGGTTCCTGATTTGCACTGCTTCAAAAATATTCCAAGTGTCAGTGGTTACTGATTTGTACTGCTTTTAAAATTTTCTAAGTGTCAGTGCTTAGTGATTTGTACTGCTTCAAAAATATTCGAAGTGTCGCTGGTTACTGATTTGTACTGACTGAAAAATATTCCAAGTGTCAGTGGTTACTGATTTGTACTGCTTCAAAAATATTCTAAGTGTCAGTGCGTAGTGATTTGTACTCCTTCAAAAATATTCTAAGTGTCAGTGGTTACTGATTTGTACTGCTTCAAAAATATTCTAAGTGTCGTTGGTTACGGATTTGTACTGACTGAAAAATATTCTAAGTGTCAGTGGTTACTGATTTGTACTGCTTCAAAAATATTCTAAGTGTCAGTGCTTACTGATTTGTACTGCGTCAAAAATGTTCTAAGTGTCCGTGGTTACATATTTGTACTGCTACAAAAATATTCCAAGTGTTGCTGGTTACTGATTTGTACTGACTGAAAGATATTCTAAGTGTCAGTGGTTACTGATTTGTACTGCTTCAAAAATATTCTAAGTGTCAGTGCTTAGTGATTTGTACTGCTTCAAAAATATTCTAAGTGTCGCTGGTTACTGATTTGTACTGACTGAACAATATTCTAAGTGTCAGTGGTTACTGATTTGGTGTGCTTCAAAAATAATCTAAGTGTCAGAGTTTACTGATTTGTACTGCTTCAAAAATGTTCTAAGTGTCAGTGGTTACAGATTTGTATTGCTTCAAAAATATTCCAAGTGTTGCTGGTTACTGATTTGTACTGACTGAAAAATATTCTATGTGTCAGTGGTTACTGATTTGCACTGCTTCAAAAATATTCCAAGTGTCAGTGGTTACTGATTTGTACTGCTTCAAAAATATTCTAAGTGTCAGTGCTTAGTGATTTGTACTGCTTCAAAAACATTCGAAGTGTCGCTGGTTCCTGATTTGAACTGACTGAAAAATATTCCAAGTGTCAGTGGTTACTGATTTGCACTGACTGAAAAACATTCTAAGTGTCAGTCGTTACTGATTTGTACTGCTTCAAAAATATTCTAAGTTTAGATTAGATTAGACTTACAGTGTGGAAACAGGCCCTTCGGCCCAACAAGTCCACACCGACCCGCCGAAGCTCAACCCACCCATACCACTTACCTAACACTACGGGCAATTTAGCTTGGCCAATTCACCTGACCCGCATATCTTTGGACTGTGGGAGGAAGCCGGAGCACCCGGAGGAAACCCACGCAGACACGGGGAGAACGTGCAAACTCCACACAGTCAGTCGCCTGAGTCGGAAATTGAACCCGGGTCTACAGGCGCTGTGAAGCAGCAGTGCTAACCACTGTGCCACCGTGCCGCCCACGAAAAGTTCACACTGACTCTCCGAAGACTAACCCACTCAGACCCATTGCCTGACATTTAACCCCGACTAATGAACCTAACACTATGGGCAATTTAGCATGGCCAATTCACCTAACCTGCACATCTTTAGACTGGGAGGAAAGCGGAGCATCCAGAGGAGACCAATGCAGACACGGGGAGAATGTGCAAACTCCACAATTCCCTGAGGTGGGAATTGAAGCTGGGTTTCTGGTGCTGTGAGGCAGCAGTGCAAACCACTGAGCCAATGGTTAGTGTCAGTGCTTAGTGATTTGTACTCCTTCAAAAATATTCTAAGTGTCAGTGCTTAGTGATTTGTACTGCTTCAAAAATATTCTAAGTGTCGCTGGTTAATGATTTGTACTGACTGAAAAATATTCTAAGTGTCAGTGTTTACTGATTTGCACTGCTTCAAAAATATTCCAAGTGTCAGTGGTTACTGATTTGTACTGCTTCAAAAATATTCTAAGTGTCGCTGGTTACTGATTTGTACTGACTGAAAAATATTCTAATTGTCAGTGGTTACTGATTTCGTCTGCTTCAAAAATATTCTAAGTGTCAGAGTTTACTGATTTGTACTTCTTCAAAAATGTTCCAAGTGTCCGTGGTTACAGATTTGTACTGCTTCAAAAATATTCCAAGTTTTGCTGGTTACTGATTTGTACTGACTGAAAAATATTCTATGTGTCAGTGGTTCCTGATTTGCACTGCTTCAAAAATATTCCAAGTGTCAGTGGTTACTGATTTGTACTGCTTTTAAAATTTTCTAAGTGTCAGTGCTTAGTGATTTGTACTGCTTCAAAAACATTCGAAGTGTCGCTGGTTACTGATTTGTACTGACTGAAAAATATTCCAAGTGTCAGTGGTTACTGATTTGCACTGACTGAAAAACATTCTAAGTGTCAGTCGTTACTGATTTGTACTGATTCAAAAATATTCTAAGTGTCAGTCGTTACTGATTTGTACTGCTTCAAAAGTATTCTTAGTGTCAGTGGTTACTGATTTGTTCTGTTTTAAAAATTTTCGAAGTGTCAGAGTTTACTGATTTGTACTACTTCAAAAATATTCTAAGTGTCGCTGGTTACTGATTTGTTCTTACTGAAAGATATTCTAAGAGTCTGTGGTTACAGATTTGCACTGCTTCAAAAATATTCTAAGTGTCAGTGGTTACTGATTTGCACTGCTTCAAAAATATTCTAAGTGTCAGTCGTTACTGATTTGTACTGCTTCAAAAATATTCTAAGTGTCAGTGCTTAGTGATTTGTACTGCTTCAAAAATATTCTAAGTGTCGCTGCTTACGGATTTGTACAGACTGAAAAATATTCTAAGTGTCAGTGGCTACTGATTTGCACTGCTTCAAAAATATTCCAAGTGTCAGTCGTTACTGATTTGTACTGCTTCAAAAATATTCTCAGTGTCAGTGCTTAGTGATTTGTACTGCTTCAAAAACATTCGAAGTGTCGCTGGTTACTGATTTGTACTGACTGAAAAATATTCTAAGTGTCAGAGTTTACTGATTTGTACTGCTTCAAAAATGTTCTAAGTGTCCGTGGTTACAGATTTGTACTGCTTCAAAAATATTCCAAGCGTTGCTGGTTACTGATTTGTACTGACTGAAAAATATTCTAAGTGTCAGTGGTTACTGATTTGCACTGCTTCAAAAATATTCTAAGTGTCAGAGTTTACTGATTTGTACTGCTTCAAAAATATTCTAAGTGTCAGAGTTACTGATTTGTACTGCTTCAAAAATATTCTAAGTGTCAGAGTTTACTGATTTGTACTGCTTCAAAAATATTCTAAGTGTCCGTGGTTACATATTTGTACTGCTTCAAAAATATTCCAAGTGTTGCTGGTTACTGATTTGTACTGACTGAAAAATATTCTAAGTGTCAGTGGTTACTGATTTGTACTGCTTCAAAAATATTCTAAGTGTCAGTGGTTACTGATTTGTACTGACTGAAAAATATTCTAAGTGTCAGTGGTTATGATTTGTACTGCTTCAAAAATATTCTAAGTGTCAGAGTTTACTGATTTGTACTTCTTCAAAAATATTCTAAGTGTCCGTGGTTACAGATTTGTACTGCTTCAAAAATATTCCAAGTTTTGCTGGTTACTGATTTGTACTGACTGAAAAATATTCTAAGTGTCAGTGGTTACTGATTTGCACTGCTTCAAAAATATTCTAAGTGTCAGTGGTTACTGATTTGTACTGCTTTAAAATTTTCTAAGTGTCAGTGCTTACTGATTTGTACTGCTTCAAAAATATTCGAAGTGTCGCTGGTTACTGATTTGTACTGACTGAAAAATATTCTAAGTGTCAGTGGTTACTGATTTGTACTGCTTCAAAAATATTCTAAGTGTCAGTGCGTACTGATTTGTACTGCTTCAAAAATATTCTATGTGTCAGTGGTTACTAATTTGTACTGCTTCAAAAATATTCTAAGTGTCGTTGGTTACTGATTTGTACTGACTGAAAAATATTCTAAGTGTCAGTGGTTACTGATTTGCACTGCTTCAAAAATATTCTAAGTGTCAGTCGTTACTGATTTGTACTGCTTCAAAAATATTCTAAGTGTCAGTGCTTAGTGATTTGTACTGCTTCAAAAATATTCTAAGTGTCGCTGCTTACTGATTTGTACTGACTGAAAAATATTCTAAGTGTCAGTGGTTACTGATTTGCACTGCTTCAAAAATATTCCAAGTGTCAGTCGTTACTGATTTGTACTGCTTCAAAAATATTCTAAGTGTCAGTGCTTAGTGATTTGTACTGCTTCAAAAATATTCGAAGTGTCGCTGGTTACTGATTTGTACTGACTGAAAAATATTCTAAGTGTCAGAGTTTACTGATTTGTACTGCTTCAAAAATGTTCCAAGTGTCAGTGGTTACATATTTGTACTGCTTCAAAAATATTCCAAGTGTTGCTGGTTACTGATTTGTACTGACTGAAAGATATTCTAAGTGTCTGTGGTTACAGATTTGCACTGCTTCAAAAATATTCTAAGTGTCAGAGTTTACTGATTTGTACTGCTTCAAAAATGTTCTAAGTGTCCGTGGTTACAGATTTGTACTGCTTCAAAAATATTCCAAGTGTCGCTGGTTACTGATTTGTACTGACTGAAAAATATTCTAAGTGTCAGTGGTTACTGATTTGCACTGCTTCAAAAATATTCTAAGTGTCAGAGTTTACTGATTTGTACTGCTTCAAAAATATTCTAAGTGTCAGAGTTTACTGATTTGTACTGCTTCAAAAATATTCTAAGTGTCAGAGTTTACTGATTTGTACTGCTTCAAAAATGTTCTAAGTGTCCGTGGTTACATATTTGTACTGCTTCAAAAATATTCCAAGTGTTGCTGGTTACTGATTTGTACTGACTGAAAGATATTCTAAGTGTCAGTGGTTACTGATTTGTACTGCTTCAAAAATATTCTAAGTGTCAGTGGTTACTGATTTGTACTGACTGAAAAATATTCTAAGTGTCAGTGGTTATAGATTTCGTCTGCTTCAAAAATATTCTAAGTGTCAGAGTTTACTGATTTGTACTTCTTCAAAAATGTTCTAAGTGTCCGTGGTTACAGATTTGTACTGCTTCAAAAATATTCCAAGTTTTGCTGGTTACTGATTTGTACTGACTGAAAAATATTCTATGTGTCAGTGGTTCCTGATTTGCACTGCTTCAAAAATATTCCAAGTGTCAGTGGTTACTGATTTGTACTGCTTTTAAAATTTTCTAAGTGTCAGTGCTTAGTGATTTGTACTGCTTCAAAAATATTCGAAGTGTCGCTGGTTACTGATTTGTACTGACTGAAAAATATTCCAAGTGTCAGTGGTTACTGATTTGTACTGCTTCAAAAATATTCTAAGTGTCAGTGCGTACTGATTTGTACTGCTTCAAAAATATTCTAAGTGTCAGTGCTTACTGATTTGTACTGCTTCAAAAATATTCTAAGTGTCGTTGGTTACTGATTTGTACTGACTGAAAAATATTCTAAGTGTCTGTGGTTACTGATTTGTACTGCTTCAAAAATATTCTAAGTGTCAGTGCTTACTGATTTGTACTGCGTCAAAAATGTTCTAAGTGTCCGTGGTTACATATTTGTACTGCTACAAAAATATTCCAAGTGTTGCTGGTTACTGATTTGTACTGACTGAAAAATATTCTAAGTGTCAGTGGTTACTGATTTGTACTGCTTCAAAAATATTCTAAGTGTCAGTGCTTAGTGATTTGTACTGCTTCAAAAATATTCTAAGTGTCGCTGGTTACTGATTTGTACTGACTGAACAATATTCTAAGTGTCAGTGGTTACTGATTTGCACTGCTTCAAAAATAATCTAAGTGTCAGAGTTTACTGATTTGTACTGCTTCAAAAATGTTCTAAGTGTCAGTGGTTACAGATTTGTATTGCTTCAAAAATATTCCAAGTGTTGCTGGTTACTGATTTGTACTGACTGAAAAATATTCTATGTGTCAGTGGTTACTGATTTGCACTGCTTCAAAAATATTCCAAGTGTCAGTGGTTACTGATTTGTACTGCTTCAAAAATATTCTAAGTGTCAGTGCTTAGTGATTTGTACTGCTTCAAAAACATTCGAAGTGTCGCTGGTTACTGATTTGAACTGACTGAAAAATATTCCAAGTGTCAGTGGTTACTGATTTGCACTGACTGAAAAATATTCTAAGTGTCAGTCGTTACTGATTTGTACTGCTTCAAAAATATTCTAAGTTTAGATTAGATTAGACTTACAGTGTGGAAACAGCCCTTCGGCCCAACAAGTCCACACCGACCCGCCGAAGCTCAACCCACCCATACCACTTACCTAACACTACGGGCAATTTAGCTTGGCCAATTCACCTGACCCGCATATCTTTGGACTGTGGGAGGAAGCCGGAGCACCCGGAGGAAACCCACGCAGACACGGGGAGAACGTGCAAACTCCACACAGTCAGTCGCCTGAGTCGGAAATTGAACCCGGGTCTACAGGCGCTGTGAAGCAGCAGTGCTAACCACTGTGCCACCGTGCCGCCCACGAAAAGTTCACACTGACTCTCCGAAGACTAACCCACTCAGACCCATTGCCTGACATTTAACCCCGACTAATGAACCTAACACTATGGGCAATTTAGCATGGCCAATTCACCTAACCTGCACATCTTTAGACTGGGAGGAAAGCGGAGCATCCAGAGGAGACCAATGCAGACACGGGGAGAATGTGCAAACTCCACAATTCCCTGAGGTGGGAATTGAAGCTGGGTTTCTGGTGCTGTGAGGCAGCAGTGCAAACCACTGAGCCAGTGGTTAGTGTCAGTGCTTACTGATTTGTACTCCTTCAAAAATATTCTAAGTGTCAGTGCTTAGTGATTTGTACTGCTTCAAAAATATTCTAAGTGTCGCTGGTTAATGATTTGTACTGACTGAAAAATATTCTAAGTGTCAGTGTTTACTGATTTGCACTGCTTCAAAAATATTCCAAGTGTCAGTGGTTACTGATTTGTACTGCTTCAAAAATATTCTAAGTGTCGCTGGTTACTGATTTGTACTGACTGAAAAATATTCTAATTGTCAGTGGTTACTGATTTGTCTGCTTCAAAAATATTCTAAGTGTCAGAGTTTACTGATTTGTACTGCTTCAAAAATGTTCCAAGTGTCCGTGGTTACAGATTTGTACTGCTTCAAAAATATTCCAAGTTTTGCTGGTTACTGATTTGTACTGACTGAAAAATATTCTAAGTGTCAGTGGTTCCTGATTTGCACTGCTTCAAAAATATTCCAAGTGTCAGTGGTTACTGATTTGTACTGCTTTTAAAATTTTCTAAGTGTCAGTGCTTAGTGATTTGTACTGCTTCAAAAACATTCGAAGTGTCGCTGGTTACTGATTTGTACTGACTGAAAAATATTCCAAGTGTCAGTGGTTACTGATTTGCACTGACTGAAAAACATTCTAAGTGTCAGTCGTTACTGATTTGTACTGATTCAAAAATATTCTAAGTGTCAGTCGTTACTGATTTGTACTGCTTCAAAAGTATTCTTAGTGTCAGTGGTTACTGATTTGTTCTGTTTTAAAAATTTTCGAAGTGTCAGAGTTTACTGATTTGTACTACTTCAAAAATATTCTAAGTGTCGCTGGTTACTGATTTGTTCTTACTGAAAGATATTCTAAGAGTCTGTGGTTACAGATTTGCACTGCTTCAAAAATATTCTAAGTGTCAGTGGTTACTGATTTGCACTGCTTCAAAAATATTCTAAGTGTCAGTCGTTACTGATTTGTACTGCTTCAAAAATATTCTAAGTGTCAGTGCTTAGTGATTTGTACTGCTTCAAAAATATTCTAAGTGTCGCTGCTTACGGATTTGTACAGACTGAAAAATATTCTAAGTGTCAGTGGCTACTGATTTGCACTGCTTCAAAAATATTCCAAGTGTCAGTCGTTACTGATTTGTACTGCTTCAAAAATATTCTCAGTGTCAGTGCTTAGTGATTTGTACTGCTTCAAAAACATTCGAAGTGTCGCTGGTTACTGATTTGTACTGACTGAAAAATATTCTAAGTGTCAGAGTTTACTGATTTGTACTGCTTCAAAAATGTTCCAAGTGTCCGTGGTTACATATTTGTACTGCTTCAAAAATATTCCAAGTGTTGCTGGTTACTGATTTGTACTGACTGAAAGATATTCTAAGTGTCTGTGGTTACAGATTTGCACTGCTTCAAAAATATTCTAAGTGTCAGAGTTTACTGATTTGTACTGCTTCAAAAATGTTCTAAGTGTCCGTGGTTACAGATTTGTACTGCTTCAAATATATTCCAAGCGTCGCTGGTTACTGATTTGTACTGACTGAAAAATATTCTAAGTGTCAGTGGTTACTGATTTGCACTGCTTCAAAAATATTCTAAGTGTCAGAGTTTACTGATTTGTACTGCTTCAAAAATATTCTAAGTGTCAGAGTTTACTGATTTGTACTGCTTCAAAAATGTTCTAAGTGTCCGTGGTTACATATTTGTACTGCTTCAAAAATATTCCAAGTGTTGCTGGTTACTGATTTGTACTGACTGAAAGATATTCTAAGTGTCAGTGGTTACTGATTTGTACTGCTTCAAAAATATTCTAAGTGTCAGTGGTTACTGATTTGTACTGACTGAAAAATATTCTAAGTGTCAGTGGTTATAGATTTCGTCTGCTTCAAAAATATTCTAAGTGTCAGAGTTTACTGATTTGTACTTCTTCAAAAATGTTCTAAGTGTCCGTGGTTACAGATTTGTACTGCTTCAAAAATATTCCAAGTTTTGCTGGTTACTGATTTGTACTGACTGAAAAATATTCTATGTGTCAGTGGTTCCTGATTTGCACTGCTTCAAAAATATTCCAAGTGTCAGTGGTTACTGATTTGTACTGCTTTTAAAATTTTCTAAGTGTCAGTGCTTAGTGATTTGTACTCCTTCAAAAATATTCTAAGTGTCGTTGGTTACGGATTTGTACTGACTGAAAAATATTCTAAGTGTCAGTGGTTACTGATTTGTACTGCTTCAAAAATATTCTAAGTGTCAGTGCTTAGTGATTTGTACTGCTTCAAAAATATTCTAAGTGTCGCTGGTTACTGATTTGTACTGACTGAACAATATTCTAAGTGTCAGTGGTTACTGATTTGCACTGCTTCAAAAATATTCTAAGTGTCAGAGTTTACTGATTTGTAATGCTTCAAAAATGTTCTAAGTGTCCGTGGTTACATATTTGTACTGCTACAAAAATATTCCAAGTGTTGCTGGTTACTGATTTGCACTGACTGAAAAATATTCTAAGTGTCAGTCGTTACTGATTTGTACTGATTCAAAAATATTCTAAGTGTCAGTCGTTACTGATTTGTACTGCTTCAAAAGTATTCTAAGTGTCAGTGGTTACTGATTTGTTCTGTTTTAAAAATTTTCGAAGTGTCAGAGTTTACTGATTTGTACTGCTTCAAAAATATTCTAAGTGTCAGAGTTTACTGATTTGTACTGCTTCAAAAATGTTCTAAGTGTCCGTGGTTACATATTTGTACTGCTTCAAAAATATTCCAAGTGTTGCTGGTTACTGATTTGTACTGACTGAAAGATATTCTAAGTGTCAGTGGTTACTGATTTGTACTGCTTCAAAAATATTCTAAGTGTCAGTGGTTACTGGTTTGTACTGACTGAAAAATATTCTAAGTGTCAGTGGTTATAGATTTCGTCTGCTTCAAAAATATTCTAAGTGTCAGAGTTTACTTATTTGTACTTCTTCAAAAATGTTCTAAGTGTCCGTGGTTACAGATTTGTACTGCTTCAAAAATATTCCAAGTTTTGCTGGTTACTGATTTGTACTGACTGAAAAATATTCTATGTGTCAGTGGTTCCTGATTTGCACTGCTTCAAAAATATTCCAAGTGTCAGTGGTTACTGATTTGTACTGCTTTTAAAATTTTCTAAGTGTCAGTGCTTAGTGATTTGTACTCCTTCAAAAATATTCTAAGTGTCGTTGGTTACGGATTTGTACTGACTGAAAAATATTCTAAGTGTCAGTGGTTACTGATTTGTACTGCTTCAAAAATATTCTAAGTGTCAGTGCTTAGTGATTTGTACTGCTTCAAAAATATTCTAAGCGTCGCTGGTTACTGATTTGTACTGACTGAACAATATTCTAAGTGTCAGTGGTTACTGATTTGCACTGCTTCAAAAATATTCTAAGTGTCAGAGTTTACTGATTTGTAATGCGTCAAAAATGTTCTAAGTGTCCGTGGTTACATATTTGTACTGCTACAAAAATATTCCAAGTGTTGCTGGTTACTGATTTGCACTGACTGAAAAACATTCTAAGTGTCAGTCGTTACTGATTTGTACTGATTCAAAAATATTCTAAGTGTCAGTCGTTACTGATTTGTACTGCTTCAAAAGTATTCTTAGTGTCAGTGGTTACTGATTTGTTCTGTTTTAAAAATTTTCGAAGTGTCAGAGTTTACTGATTTGTACTACTTCAAAAATATTCTAAGTGTCGCTGGTTACTGATTTGTTCTTACTGAAAGATATTCTAAGAGTCTGTGGTTACAGATTTGCACTGCTTCAAAAATATTCTAAGTGTCAGTGGTTACTGATTTGCACTGCTTCAAAAATATTCTAAGTGTCAGTCGTTACTGATTTGTACTGCTTCAAAAATATTCTAAGTGTCAGTGCTTAGTGATTTGTACTGCTTCAAAAATATTCTAAGTGTCGCTGCTTACGGATTTGTACAGACTGAAAAATATTCTAAGTGTCAGTGGCTACTGATTTGCACTGCTTCAAAAATATTCCAAGTGTCAGTCGTTACTGATTTGTACTGCTTCAAAAATATTCTCAGTGTCAGTGCTTAGTGATTTGTACTGCTTCAAAAACATTCGAAGTGTCGCTGGTTACTGATTTGTACTGACTGAAAAATATTCTAAGTGTCAGAGTTTACTGATTTGTACTGCTTCAAAAATGTTCCAAGTGTCCGTGGTTACATATTTGTACTGCTTCAAAAATATTCCAAGTGTTGCTGGTTACTGATTTGTACTGACTGAAAGATATTCTAAGTGTCTGTGGTTACAGATTTGCACTGCTTCAAAAATATTCTAAGTGTCAGAGTTTACTGATTTGTACTGCTTCAAAAATGTTCTAAGTGTCCGTGGTTACAGATTTGTACTGCTTCAAATATATTCCAAGCGTCGCTGGTTACTGATTTGTACTGACTGAAAAATATTCTAAGTGTCAGTGGTTACTGATTTGCACTGCTTCAAAAATATTCTAAGTGTCAGAGTTTACTGATTTGTACTGCTTCAAAAATATTCTAAGTGTCAGAGTTTACTGATTTGTACTGCTTCAAAAATATTCGAAGTGTCAGAGTTTACTGATTTGTACTGCTTCAAAAATGTTCTAAGTGTCCGTGGTTACATATTTGTACTGCTTCAAAAATATTCCAAGTGTTGCTGGTTACTGATTTGTACTGACTGAAAGATATTCTAAGTGTCAGTGGTTACTGATTTGTACTGCTTCAAAAATATTCTAAGTGTCAGTGGTTACTGGTTTGTACTGACTGAAAAATATTCTAAGTGTCAGTGGTTATAGATTTCGTCTGCTTCAAAAATATTCTAAGTGTCAGAGTTTACTGATTTGTACTTCTTCAAAAATGTTCTAAGTGTCCGTGGTTACAGATTTGTACTGCTTCAAAAATATTCCAAGTTTTGCTGGTTACTGATTTGTACTGACTGAAAAATATTCTATGTGTCAGTGGTTCCTGATTTGCACTGCTTCAAAAATATTCCAAGTGTCAGTGGTTACTGATTTGTACTGCTTTTAAAATTTTCTAAGTGTCAGTGCTTAGTGATTTGTACTGCTTCAAAAATATTCGAAGTGTCGCTGGTTACTGATTTGTACTGACTGAAAAATATTCTAAGTGTCAGTGGTTACTGATTTGTACTGCTTCAAAAATATTCTAAGTGTCAGTGCGTACTGATTTGTACTGCTTCAAAAATATTCTAAGTGTCAGTGCTTACTGATTTGTACTGCTTCAAAAATATTCTAAGTGTCGTGGTTACTGATTTGTACTGACTGAAAAATATTCTAAGTGTCAGTGGTTACTGATTTGTACTGCTTCAAAAATATTCTAAGTGTCAGTGCTTACTGATTTGTACTGCGTCAAAAATATTCTAAGTGTCCGTGGTTACATATTTGTACTGCTACAAAAATATTCCAAGTGTTGCTGGTTACTGATTTGTACTGACTGAAAAATATTCTAAGTGTCAGTGGTTACTGATTTGTACTGCTTCAAAAATATTCTAAGTGTCAGTGCTTACTGATTTGTACTGCTTCAAAAATATTCTAAGTGTCGCTGGTTACTGATTTGTACTGACTGAAAAATATTCTAAGTGTCAGTGGTTACTGATTTGGTGTGCTTCAAAAATATTCTAAGTGTCAGAGTTTACTGATTTGTACTGCTTCAAAAATGTTCTAAGTGTCAGTGGTTACAGATTTGTATTGCTTCAAAAATATTCCAAGTGTTGCTGGTTACTGATTTGTACTGACTGAAAAATATTCTATGTGTCAGTGGTTACTGATTTGCACTGCTTCAAAAATATTCCAAGTGTCAGTGGTTACTGATTTGTACTGCTTCAAAAATATTCTAAGTGTCAGTGCTTAGTGATTTGTACTGCTTCAAAAACATTCGAAGTGTCGCTGGTTACTGATTTGAACTGACTGAAAAATATTCCAAGTGTCAGTGGTTACTGATTTGCACTGACTGAAAAACATTCTAAGTGTCAGTCGTTACTGATTTGTACTGCTTCAAAAATATTCTAAGTTTAGATTAGATTAGACTTACAGTGTGGAAACAGGCCCTTCGGCCCAACAAGTCCACACCGACCCGCCGAAGCTCAACCCACCCATACCACTTACCTAACACTACGGGCAATTTAGCTTGGCCAATTCACCTGACCCGCATATCTTTGGACTGTGGGAGGAAGCCGGAGCACCCGGAGGAAACCCACGCAGACACGGGGAGAACGTGCAAACTCCACACAGTCAGTCGCCTGAGTCGGAAATTGAACCCGGGTCTACAGGCGCTGTGAAGCAGCAGTGCTAACCACTGTGCCACCGTGCCGCCCACGAAAAGTTCACACTGACTCTCCGAAGACTAACCCACTCAGACCCATTGCCTGACATTTAACCCCGACTAATGAACCTAACACTATGGGCAATTTAGCATGGCCAATTCACCTAACCTGCACATCTTTAGACTGGGAGGAAAGCGGAGCATCCAGAGGAGACCAATGCAGACACGGGGAGAATGTGCAAACTCCACAATTCCCTGAGGTGGGAATTGAAGCTGGGTTTCTGGTGCTGTGAGGCAGCAGTGCAAACCACTGAGCCAGTGGTTAGTGTCAGTGCTTAGTGATTTGTACTGCTTCAAAAATATTCTAAGTGTCAGTGCTTAGTGATTTGTACTGCTTCAAAAATATTCTAAGTGTCGCTGGTTAATGATTTGTACTGACTGAAAAATATTCTAAGTGTCAGTGTTTACTGATTTGCACTGCTTCAAAAATATTCCAAGTGTCAGTGGTTACTGATTTGTACTGCTTCAAAAATATTCTAAGTGTCGCTGGTTACTGATTTGTACTGACTGAAAAATATTCTAATTGTCAGTGGTTACTGATTTGTCTGCTTCAAAAATATTCTAAGTGTCAGAGTTTACTGATTTGTACTTCTTCAAAAATGTTCCAAGTGTCCGTGGTTACAGATTTGTACTGCTTCAAAAATATTCCAAGTTTTGCTGGTTACTGATTTGTACTGAGTGAAAAATATTCTAAGTGTCAGTGGTTCCTGATTTGCACTGCTTCAAAAATATTCCAAGTGTCAGTGGTTACTGATTTGTACTGCTTTTAAAATTTTCTAAGTGTCAGTGCTTAGTGATTTGTACTGCTTCAAAAACATTCGAAGTGTCGCTGGTTACTGATTTGTACTGACTGAAAAATATTCCAAGTGTCAGTGGTTACTGATTTGCACTGACTGAAAAACATTCTAAGTGTCAGTCGTTACTGATTTGTACTGATTCAAAAATATTCTAAGTGTCAGTCGTTACTGATTTGTACTGCTTCAAAAGTATTCTTAGTGTCAGTGGTTACTGATTTGTTCTGTTTTAAAAATTTTCGAAGTGTCAGAGTTTACTGATTTGTACTACTTCAAAAATATTCTAAGTGTCGCTGGTTACTGATTTGTTCTTACTGAAAGATATTCTAAGAGTCTGTGGTTACAGATTTGCACTGCTTCAAAAATATTCTAAGTGTCAGTGGTTACTGATTTGCACTGCTTCAAAAATATTCTAAGTGTCAGTCGTTACTGATTTGTACTGCTTCAAAAATATTCTAAGTGTCAGTGCTTAGTGATTTGTACTGCTTCAAAAATATTCTAAGTGTCGCTGCTTACGGATTTGTACAGACTGAAAAATATTCTAAGTGTCAGTGGCTACTGATTTGCACTGCTTCAAAAATATTCCAAGTGTCAGTCGTTACTGATTTGTACTGCTTCAAAAATATTCTCAGTGTCAGTGCTTAGTGATTTGTACTGCTTCAAAAACATTCGAAGTGTCGCTGGTTACTGATTTGTACTGACTGAAAAATATTCTAAGTGTCAGAGTTTACTGATTTGTACTGCTTCAAAAATGTTCCAAGTGTCCGTGGTTACATATTTGTACTGCTTCAAAAATATTCCAAGTGTTGCTGGTTACTGATTTGTACTGACTGAAAGATATTCTAAGTGTCTGTGGTTACAGATTTGCACTGCTTCAAAAATATTCTAAGTGTCAGAGTTTACTGATTTGTACTGCTTCAAAAATGTTCTAAGTGTCCGTGGTTACAGATTTGTACTGCTTCAAATATATTCCAAGCGTCGCTGGTTACTGATTTGTACTGACTGAAAAATATTCTAAGTGTCAGTGGTTACTGATTTGCACTGCTTCAAAAATATTCTAAGTGTCAGAGTTTACTGATTTGTACTGCTTCAAAAATATTCTAAGTGTCAGAGTTTACTGATTTGTACTGCTTCAAAAATATTCTAAGTGTCAGAGTTTACTGATTTGTACTGCTTCAAAAATATTCTAAGTGTCCGTGGTTACATATTTGTACTGCTTCAAAAATATTCCAAGTGTTGCTGGTTACTGATTTGTACTGACTGAAAAATATTCTAAGTGTCAGTGGTTACTGATTTGTACTGCTTCAAAAATATTCTAAGTGTCAGTGGTTACTGATTTGTACTGACTGAAAAATATTCTAAGTGTCCGTGGTTACAGATTTGTACTGCTTCAAAAATATTCCAAGTTTTGCTGGTTACTGATTTGTACTGACTGAAAAATATTCTATGTGTCAGTGGTTCCTGATTTGCACTGCTTCAAAAATATTCCAAGTGTCAGTGGTTACTGATTTGTACTGCTTTTAAAATTTTCTAAGTGTCAGTGCTTAGTGATTTGTACTGCTTCAAAAACATTCGAAGTGTCGCTGGTTACTGATTTGTACTGACTGAAAAATATTCCAAGTGTCAGTGGTTACTGATTTGTACTGCTTTAAAAATATTCTAAGTGTCAGTGCGTAGTGATTTGTACTCCTTCAAAAATATTCTAAGTGTCAGTGGTTACTGATTTGTACTGCTTCAAAAATATTCTAAGTGTCGTTGGTTACTGATTTGTACTGACTGAAAAATATTCTAAGTGTCAGTGGTTACTGATTTGTACTGCTTCAAAAATATTCTAAGTGTCAGTGCTTAGTGATTTGTACTGCGTCAAAAATGTTCTAAGTGTCCGTGGTTACATATTTGTACTGCTACAAAAATATTCCAAGTGTTGCTGGTTACTGATTTGTACTGACTGAAAAATATTCTAAGTGTCAGTGGTTACTGATTTGTACTGCTTCAAAAATATTCTAAGTGTCAGTGCTTAGTGATTTGTACTGCTTCAAAAATATTCTAAGTGTCGCTGGTTACTGATTTGTACTGACTGAACAATATTCTAAGTGTCAGTGGTTACTGATTTGGTGTGCTTCAAAAATAATCTAAGTGTCAGAGTTTACTGATTTGTACTGCTTCAAAAATGTTCTAAGTGTCAGTGGTTACAGATTTGTATTGCTTCAAAAATATTCCAAGTGTTGCTGGTTACTGATTTGTACTGACTGAAAAATATTCTATGAGTCAGTGGTTACTGATTTGCACTGCTTCAAAAATATTCCAAGTGTCAGTGGTTACTGATTTGTACTGCTTCAAAAATATTCTAAGTGTCAGTGCTTAGTGATTTGTACTGCTTCAAAAACATTCGAAGTGTCGCTGGTTACTGATTTGAACTGACTGAAAAATATTCCAAGTGTCAGTGGTTACTGATTTGCACTGACTGAAAAATATTCTAAGTGTCAGTCGTTACTGATTTGTACTGCTTCAAAAATATTCTAAGTTTAGATTAGATTAGACTTACAGTGTGGAAACAGGCCCTTCGGCCCAACAAGTCCACACCGACCCGCCGAAGCTCAACCCACCCATACCACTTACCTAACACTACGGGCAATTTAGCTTGGCCAATTCACCTGACCCGCATATCTTTGGACTGTGGGAGGAAGCCGGAGCACCCGGAGGAAACCCACGCAGACACGGGGAGAACGTGCAAACTCCACACAGTCAGTCGCCTGAGTCGGAAATTGAACCCGGGTCTACAGGCGCTGTGAAGCAGCAGTGCTAACCACTGTGCCACCGTGCCGCCCACGAAAAGTTCACACTGACTCTCCGAAGACTAACCCACTCAGACCCATTGCCTGACATTTAACCCCGACTAATGAACCTAACACTATGGGCAATTTAGCATGGCCAATTCACCTAACCTGCACATCTTTAGACTGGGAGGAAAGCGGAGCATCCAGAGGAGACCAATGCAGACACGGGGAGAATGTGCAAACTCCACAATTCCCTGAGGTGGGAATTGAAGCTGGGTTTCTGGTGCTGTGAGGCAGCAGTGCAAACCACTGAGCCAGTGGTTAGTGTCAGTGCTTAGTGATTTGTACTGCTTCAAAAATATTCTAAGTGTCAGTGTTTACTGATTTGTACTGCTTCAAAAATATTCAAGTGTCAGTGGTTACTGATTTGTACTGCTTCAAAAATATTCTAAGTGTCGCTGGTTACTGATTTGTACTGACTGAAAAATATTCTAATTGTCAGTGGTTACTGATTTGTCTGCTTCAAAAATATTCTAAGTGTCAGAGTTTACTGATTTGTACTTCTTCAAAAATGTTCTAAGTGTCCGTGGTTACAGATTTGTACTGCTTCAAAAATATTCCAAGTTTTGCTGGTTACTGATTTGTACTGAGTCAAAAATATTCTAAGTGTCAGTGGTTACTGATTTGCACTGCTTCAAAAATATTCCAAGTGTCAGTGGTTACTGATTTGTACTGCTTTTAAAATTTTCTAAGTGTCAGTGCTTAGTGATTTGTACTGCTTCAAAAACATTCGAAGTGTCGCTGGTTACTGATTTGTACTGACTGAAAAATATTCCAAGTGTCAGTGGTTACTGATTTGCACTGACTGAAAAACATTCTAAGTGTCAGTCGTTACTGATTTGTACTGATTCAAAAATATTCTAAGTGTCAGTCGTTACTGATTTGTACTGCTTCAAAAGTATTCTTAGTGTCAGTGGTTACTGATTTGTTCTGTTTTAAAAATTTTCGAAGTGTCAGAGTTTACTGATTTGTACTACTTCAAAAATATTCTAAGTGTCGCTGGTTACTGATTTGTTCTTACTGAAAGATATTCTAAGAGTCTGTGGTTACAGATTTGCACTGCTTCAAAAATATTCTAAGTGTCAGTGGTTACTGATTTGCACTGCTTCAAAAATATTCTAAGTGTCAGTCGTTACTGATTTGTACTGCTTCAAAAATATTCTAAGTGTCAGTGCTTAGTGATTTGTACTGCTTCAAAAATATTCTAAGTGTCGCTGCTTACGGATTTGTACAGACTGAAAAATATTCTAAGTGTCAGTGGCTACTGATTTGCACTGCTTCAAAAATATTCCAAGTGTCAGTCGTTACTGATTTGTACTGCTTCAAAAATATTCTCAGTGTCAGTGCTTAGTGATTTGTACTGCTTCAAAAACATTCGAAGTGTCGCTGGTTACTGATTTGTACTGACTGAAAAATATTCTAAGTGTCAGAGTTTACTGATTTGTACTGCTTCAAAAATGTTCCAAGTGTCCGTGGTTACATATTTGTACTGCTTCAAAAATATTCCAAGTGTTGCTGGTTACTGATTTGTACTGACTGAAAGATATTCTAAGTGTCTGTGGTTACAGATTTGCACTGCTTCAAAAATATTCTAAGTGTCAGAGTTTACTGATTTGTACTGCTTCAAAAATGTTCTAAGTGTCCGTGGTTACTGATTTGTACTGCTTCAAAAATATTCCAAGCGTCGCTGGTTACTGATTTGTACTGACTGAAAAATATTCTAAGTGTCAGTGGTTACTGATTTGCACTGCTTCAAAAATATTCTAAGTGTCAGAGTTTACTGATTTGTACTGCTTCAAAAATATTCTAAGTGTCAGAGTTTACTGATTTGTACTGCTTCAAAAATATTCTAAGTGTCAGAGTTTACTGATTTGTACTGCTTCAAAAATATTCTAAGTGTCCGTGGTTACATGATTTGTACTGCTTCAAAAATATTCCAAGTGTTGCTGGTTACTGATTTGTACTGACTGAAAAATATTCTAAGTGTCAGTGGTTACTGATTTGTACTGCTTCAAAAATATTCTAAGTGTCAGTGGTTACTGATTTGTACTGCTGAAAAATATTCTAAGTGTCCGTGGTTACAGATTTGTACTGCTTCAAAAATATTCCAAGTTTTGCTGGTTACTGATTTGTACTGACTGAAAAATATTCTAAGTGTCAGTGGTTACTGATTTGCACTGCTTCAAAAATATTCCAAGTGTCAGTGGTTACTGATTTGTACTGCTTTTAAAATTTTCTAAGTGTCAGTGCTTAGTGATTTGTACTGCTTCAAAAATATTCGAAGTGTCGCTGGTTACTGATTTGTACTGACTGAAAAATATTCCAAGTGTCAGTGGTGACTGATTTGCACTGACTGAAAAATATTCTAAGTGTCAGTCGTTACTGATTTGTACTGATTCAAAAATATTCTAAGTGTCAGTCGTTACTGATTTGTACTGCTTCAAAAGTATTCTTAGTGTCAGTGGTTACTGATTTGTTCTGTTTTAAAAATTTTCGAAGTGTCAGAGTTTACTGATTTGTACTACTTCAAAAATATTCTAAGTGTCGCTGGTTACTGATTTGTTCTTACTGAAAGATATTCTAAGAGTCTGTGGTTACAGATTTGCACTGCTTCAAAAATATTCTAAGTGTCAGTGGTTACTGATTTGCACTGCTTCAAAAATATTCTAAGTGTCAGTCGTTACTGATTTGTACTGCTTCAAAAATATTCTAAGTGTCAGTGATTAGTGATTTGTACTGCTTCAAAAATATTCTAAGTGTCGCTGCTTACGGATTTGTACTGACTGAAAAATATTCTAAGTGTCAGTGCTACTGATTTGCACTGCTTCAAAAATATTCCAAGTGTCAGTCGTTACTGATTTGTACTGCTTCAAAAATATTCTCAGTGTCAGTGCTTAGTGATTTGTACTGCTTCAAAAACATTCGAAGTGTCGCTGGTTACTGATTTGTACTGACTGAAAAATATTCTAAGTGTCAGAGTTTACTGATTTGTACTGCTTCAAAAATGTTCCAAGTGTCCGTGGTTACATATTTGTACTGCTTCAAAAATATTCCAAGTGTTGCTGGTTACTGATTTGTACTGACTGAAAGATATTCTAAGTGTCTGTGGTTACAGATTTGCACTGCTTCAAAAATATTCTAAGTGTCAGAGTTTACTGATTTGTACTGCTTCAAAAATGTTCTAAGTGTCCGTGGTTACAGATTTGTACTGCTTCAAATATATTCCAAGTGTCGCTGGTTACTGATTTGTACTGACTGAAAAATATTCTAAGTGTCAGTGGTTACTGATTTGCACTGCTTCAAAAATATTCTAAGTGTCAGAGTTTACTGATTTGTACTGCTTCAAAAATATTCTAAGTGTCAGAGTTTACTGATTTGTACTGCTTCAAAAATGTTCTAAGTGTCCGTGGTTACATATTTGTACTGCTTCAAAAATATTCCAAGTGTTGCTGGTTACTGATTTGTACTGACTGAAAGATATTCTAAGTGTCAGTGGTTACTGATTTGTACTGCTTCAAAAATATTCTAAGTGTCAGTGGTTACTGATTTGTACTGACTGAAAAATATTCTAAGTGTCAGTGGTTATAGATTTCGTCTGCTTCAAAAATATTCTAAGTGTCAGAGTTTACTGATTTGTACTTCTTCAAAAATGTTCTAAGTGTCCGTGGTTACAGATTTGTACTGCTTCAAAAATATTCCAAGTTTTGCTGGTTACTGATTTGTACTGACTGAAAAATATTCTAAGTGTCAGTGGTTCCTGATTTGCACTGCTTCAAAAATATTCCAAGTGTCAGTGGTTACTGATTTGTACTGCTTTTAAAATTTTCTAAGTGTCAGTGCTTAGTGATTTGTACTGCTTCAAAAATATTCTAAGTGTCGTTGGTTACGGATTTGTACTGACTGAAAAATATTCTAAGTGTCAGTGGTTACTGATTTGTACTGCTTCAAAAATATTCTAAGTGTCAGTGCTTAGTGATTTGTACTGCTTCAAAAATATTCTAAGTGTCGCTGGTTACTAATTTGTACTGACTGAACAATATTCTAAGTGTCAGTGGTTACTGATTTGCACTGCTTCAAAAATATTCTAAGTGTCAGAGTTTACTGATTTGTACTGCGTCAAAAATGTTCTAAGTGTCCGTGGTTACATATTTGTACTGCTACAAAAATATTCCAAGTGTTGCTGGTTACTGATTTGTACTGACTGAAAAACATTCTAAGTGTCAGTCGTTACTGATTTGTACTGATTCAAAAATATTCTAAGTGTCAGTCGTTACTGATTTGTACTGCTTCAAAAATATTCTTAGTGTCAGTGGTTACTGATTTGTTCTGTTTTAAAAATTTTCGAAGTGTCAGAGTTTACTGATTTGTACTGCTTCAAAAATATTCTAAGTGTCAGAGTTTACTGATTTGTACTGCTTCAAAAATGTTCTAAGTGTCCGTGGTTACATATTTGTACTGCTTCAAAAATATTCCAAGTGTTGCTGGTTACTGATTTGTACTGACTGAAAGATATTCTAAGTGTCAGTGGTTACTGATTTGTACTGCTTCAAAAATATTCTAAGTGTCAGTGGTTACTGATTTGTACTGACTGAAAAATATTCTAAGTGTCAGTGGTTATAGATTTCGTCTGCTTCAAAAATATTCTAAGTGTCAGAGTTTACTTATTTGTACTTCTTCAAAAATGTTCTAAGTGTCCGTGGTTACAGATTTGTACTGCTTCAAAAATATTCCAAGTTTTGCTGGTTACTGATTTGTACTGACTGAAAAATATTCTATGTGTCAGTGGTTCCTGATTTGCACTGCTTCAAAAATATTCCAAGTGTCAGTGGTTACTGATTTGTACTGCTTTTAAAATTTTCTAAGTGTCAGTGCTTAGTGATTTGTACTCCTTCAAAAATATTCTAAGTGTCGTTGGTTACGGATTTGTACTGACTGAAAAATATTCTAAGTGTCAGTGGTTACTGATTTGTACTGCGTCAAAAATATTCTAAGTGTCAGTGCTTAGTGATTTGTACTGCTTCAAAAATATTCTAAGTGTCGCTGGTTACTGATTTGTACTGACTGAACAATATTCTAAGTGTCAGTGGTTACTGATTTGCACTGCTTCAAAAATATTCTAAGTGTCAGAGTTTACTGATTTGTAATGCGTCAAAAATGTTCTAAGTGTCCGTGGTTACATATTTGTACTGCTACAAAAATATTCCAAGTGTTGCTGGTTACTGATTTGCACTGACTGAAAAACATTCTAAGTGTCAGTCGTTACTGATTTGTACAGATTCAAAAATATTCTAAGTGTCAGTCGTTACTGATTTGTACTGCTTCAAAAGTATTCTTAGTGTCAGTGGTTACTGATTTGTTCTGTTTTAAAAATTTTCGAAGTGTCAGAGTTTACTGATTTGTACTACTTCAAAAATATTCTAAGTGTCGCTGGTTACTGATTTGTTCTTACTGAAAGATATTCTAAGAGTCTGTGGTTACAGATTTGCACTGCTTCAAAAATATTCTAAGTGTCAGTGGTTACTGATTTGCACTGCTTCAAAAATATTCTAAGTGTCAGTCGTTACTGATTTGTACTGCTTCAAAAATATTCTAAGTGTCAGTGCTTAGTGATTTGTACTGCTTCAAAAATATTCTAAGTGTCGCTGCTTACGGATTTGTACAGACTGAAAAATATTCTAAGTGTCAGTGGCTACTGATTTGCACTGCTTCAAAAATATTCCAAGTGTCAGTCGTTACTGATTTGTACTGCTTCAAAAATATTCTCAGTGTCAGTGCTTAGTGATTTGTACTGCTTCAAAAACATTCGAAGTGTCGCTGGTTACTGATTTGTACTGACTGAAAAATATTCTAAGTGTCAGAGTTTACTGATTTGTACTGCTTCAAAAATGTTCCAAGTGTCCGTGGTTACATATTTGTACTGCTTCAAAAATATTCCAAGTGTTGCTGGTTACTGATTTGTACTGACTGAAAGATATTCTAAGTGTCTGTGGTTACAGATTTGCACTGCTTCAAAAATATTCTAAGTGTCAGAGTTTACTGATTTGTACTGCTTCAAAAATGTTCTAAGTGTCCGTGGTTACAGATTTGTACTGCTTCAAATATATTCCAAGCGTCGCTGGTTACTGATTTGTACTGACTGAAAAATATTCTAAGTGTCAGTGGTTACTGATTTGCACTGCTTCAAAAATATTCTAAGTGTCAGAGTTTACTGATTTGTACTGCTTCAAAAATATTCTAAGTGTCAGAGTTTACTGATTTGTACTGCTTCAAAAATATTCGAAGTGTCAGAGTTTACTGATTTGTACTGCTTCAAAAATATTCTAAGTGTCCGTGGTTACATATTTGTACTGCTTCAAAAATATTCCAAGTGTTGCTGGTTACTGATTTGTACTGACTGAAAAATATTCTAAGTGTCAGTGGTTACTGATTTGTACTGCTTCAAAAATATTCTAAGTGTCAGTGGTTACTGATTTGTACTGACTTCAAAAATATTCTAAGTGTCCGTGGTTACAGATTTGTACTGCTTCAAAAATATTCCAAGTTTGCTGGTTACTGATTTGTACTGACTGAAAAATATTCTATGTGTCAGTGGTTCCTGATTTGCACTGCTTCAAAAATATTCCAAGTGTCAGTGGTTACTGATTTGTACTGCTTTTAAAATTTTCTAAGTGTCAGTGCTTAGTGATTTGTACTGCTTCAAAAACATTCGAAGTGTCGCTGGTTACTGATTTGTACTGACTGAAAAATATTCCAAGTGTCAGTGGTTACTGATTTGTACTGCTTTAAAAATATTCTAAGTGTCAGTGCGTAGTGATTTGTACTCCTTCAAAAATATTCTAAGTGTCAGTGGTTAGTGATTTGTACTGCTTCAAAAATATTCTAAGTGTCGTTGGTTACTGATTTGTACTGACTGAAAAATATTCTAAGTGTCAGTGGTTACTGATTTGTACTGCTTCAAAAATATTCTAAGTGTCAGTGCTTAGTGATTTGTACTGCGTCAAAAATGTTCTAAGTGTCCGTGGTTACATATTTGTACTGCTACAAAAATATTCCAAGTGTTGCTGGTTACTGATTTGTACTGACTGAAAATATTCTAAGTGTCAGTGGTTACTGATTTGTACTGCTTCAAAAATATTCTAAGTGTCAGTGCTTAGTGATTTGTACTGCTTCAAAAATATTCTAAGTGTCGCTGGTTACTGATTTGTACTGACTGAACAATATTCTAAGTGTCAGTGGTTACTGATTTGGTGTGCTTCAAAAATAATCTAAGTGTCAGAGTTTACTGATTTGTACTGCTTCAAAAATGTTCTAAGTGTCAGTGGTTACAGACTTGTATTGCTTCAAAAATATTCCAAGTGTTGCTGGTTACTGATTTGTACTGACTGAAAAATATTCTATGAGTCAGTGGTTACTGATTTGCACTGCTTCAAAAATATTCCAAGTGTCAGTGGTTACTGATTTGTACTGCTTCAAAAATATTCTAAGTGTCAGTGCTTAGTGATTTGTACTGCTTCAAAAACATTCGAAGTGTCGCTGGTTCCTGATTTGAACTGACTGAAAAATATTCCAAGTGTCAGTGGTTACTGATTTGCACTGACTGAAAAACATTCTAAGTGTCAGTCGTTACTGATTTGTACTGCTTCAAAAATATTCTAAGTTTAGATTAGATTAGACTTACAGTGTGGAAACAGGCCCTTCGGCCCAACAAGTCCACACCGACCCGCCGAAGCTCAACCCACCCATACCACTTACCTAACACTACGGGCAATTTAGCTTGGCCAATTCACCTGACCCGCATATCTTTGGACTGTGGGAGGAAGCCGGAGCACCCGGAGGAAACCCACGCAGACACGGGAGAACGTGCAAACTCCACACAGTCAGTCGCCTGAGTCGGAAATTGAACCCGGGTCTACAGGCGCTGTGAAGCAGCAGTGCTAACCACTGTGCCACCGTGCCGCCCACGAAAAGTTCACACTGACTCTCCGAAGACTAACCCACTCAGACCCATTGCCTGACATTTAACCCCGACTAATGAACCTAACACTATGGGCAATTTAGCATGGCCAATTCACCTAACCTGCACATCTTTAGACTGGGAGGAAAGCGGAGCATCCAGAGGAGACCAATGCAGACACGGGGAGAATGTGCAAACTCCACAATTCCCTGAGGTGGGAATTGAAGCTGGGTTTCTGGTGCTGTGAGGCAGCAGTGCAAACCACTGAGCCAGTGGTTAGTGTCAGTGCTTAGTGATTTGTACTGCTTCAAAAATATTCTAAGTGTCAGTGTTTACTGATTTGTACTGCTTCAAAAATATTCCAAGTGTCAGTGGTTACTGATTTGTACTGCTTCAAAAATATTCTAAGTGTCGCTGGTTACTGATTTGTACTGACTGAAAAATATTCTAATTGTCAGTGGTTACTGATTTCGTCTGCTTCAAAAATATTCTAAGTGTCAGAGTTTACTGATTTGTACTTCTTCAAAAATGTTCCAAGTGTCCGTGGTTACAGATTTGTACTGCTTCAAAAATATTCCAAGTTTTGCTGGTTACTGATTTGTACTGAGTGAAAAATATTCTATGTGTCAGTGGTTCCTGATTTGCACTGCTTCAAAAATATTCCAAGTGTCAGTGGTTACTGATTTGTACTGCTTTTAAAATTTTCTAAGTGTCAGTGCTTAGTGATTTGTACTGCTTCAAAAACATTCGAAGTGTCGCTGGTTACTGATTTGTACTGACTGAAAAATATTCCAAGTGTCAGTGGTTACTGATTTGCACTGACTGAAAAACATTCTAAGTGTCAGTCGTTACTGATTTGTACTGATTCAAAAATATTCTAAGTGTCAGTCGTTACTGATTTGTACTGCTTCAAAAGTATTCTTAGTGTCAGTGGTTACTGATTTGTTCTGTTTTAAAAATTTTCGAAGTGTCAGAGTTTACTGATTTGTACTACTTCAAAAATATTCTAAGTGTCGCTGGTTACTGATTTGTTCTTACTGAAAGATATTCTAAGAGTCTGTGGTTACAGATTTGCACTGCTTCAAAAATATTCTAAGTGTCAGTGGTTACTGATTTGCACTGCTTCAAAAATATTCTAAGTGTCAGTCGTTACTGATTTGTACTGCTTCAAAAATATTCTAAGTGTCAGTGCTTAGTGATTTGTACTGCTTCAAAAATATTCTAAGTGTCGCTGCTTACGGATTTGTACAGACTGAAAAATATTCTAAGTGTCAGTGGCTACTGATTTGCACTGCTTCAAAAATATTCCAAGTGTCAGTCGTTACTGATTTGTACTGCTTCAAAAATATTCTCAGTGTCAGTGCTTAGTGATTTGTACTGCTTCAAAAACATTCGAAGTGTCGCTGGTTACTGATTTGTACTGACTGAAAAATATTCTAAGTGTCAGAGTTTACTGATTTGTACTGCTTCAAAAATGTTCCAAGTGTCCGTGGTTACATATTTGTACTGCTTCAAAAATATTCCAAGTGTTGCTGGTTACTGATTTGTACTGACTGAAAGATATTCTAAGTGTCTGTGGTTACAGATTTGCACTGCTTCAAAAATATTCTAAGTGTCAGAGTTTACTGATTTGTACTGCTTCAAAAATGTTCTAAGTGTCCGTGGTTACAGATTTGTACTGCTTCAAATATATTCCAAGCGTCGCTGGTTACTGATTTGTACTGACTGAAAAATATTCTAAGTGTCAGTGGTTACTGATTTGCACTGCTTCAAAAATATTCTAAGTGTCAGAGTTTACTGATTTGTACTGCTTCAAAAATATTCTAAGTGTCAGAGTTTACTGATTTGTACTGCTTCAAAATATTCGAAGTGTCAGAGTTTACTGATTTGTACTGCTTCAAAAATGTTCTAAGTGTCCGTGTTACATATTTGTACTGCTTCAAAAATATTCCAAGTGTTGCTGGTTACTGATTTGTACTGACTGAAAATATTCTAAGTGTCAGTGGTTACTGATTTGTACTGCTTCAAAAATATTCTAAGTGTCAGTGGTTACTGATTTGTACTGACTGAAAAATATTCTAAGTGTCGTGGTTACAGATTTGTACTGCTTCAAAAATATTCTAAGTGTTGCTGGTTACTGATTTGTACTGACTGAAAAATATTCTAAGTGTCAGTGGTTACTGATTTGCACTGCTTCAAAAATATTCCAAGTGTCAGTGGTTACTGATTTGTACTGCTTTCAAAATATTCTAAGTGTCAGTGCTTACTGATTTGTACTGCTTCAAAAATATTCGAAGTGTCGCTGGTTACTGATTTGTACTGACTGAAAAATATTCAAGTGTCAGTGGTTACTGATTTGTACTGCTGAAAAATATTCTAAGTGTCAGTGTTACTGATTTGTACTGCTTCAAAAATATTCTAAGTGTCGGTGGTTACTGATTTGTACTGCTTCAAAAATATTCTTAGTGTCAGTGGTTACTGATTTGTACTGCTTTAAAATTTTCTAAGTGTCAGAGTTTACTGATTTGTACTGCTTCAAAAATATTCTAAGTGTCGCTGGTTACTGATTTGTTCTGACTGAAAAATATTCTAAGTGTCTGTGGTTACTGATTTGTACTGCTTCAAAAATATTCTAAGTGTCAGTGGTTACTGATTTGCACTGCTTCAAAAATATTCTAAGTGTCAGTCGTTACTGATTTGTACTGCTTCAAAAATATTCTAAGTGTCAGTGGTTACTGATTTGTACTGCTTCAAAAATATTCTAAGTGTCGCTGGTTACTGATTTGTACAGACTGAAAAAAATTCTAAGTGTCAGTGGTTACTGATTTGTACTGCTTCAAAAATATTCTAAGTGTCAGTCGTTACTGATTTGTACTGCTTCAAAAAATATCTAAGTGTCAGTGCTTACTGATTTGTACTGCTTCAAAAATATTCGAAGTGTCGCTGGTTACTGATTTGTACTGACTGAAAAATATTCTAAGTGTCAGTTTACTGATTTGTACTGCTTCAAAAATGTTCCAAGTGTCCGTGGTTACTGATTTGTACTGCTTCAAAAATATTCTAAGTGTTGCTGGTTACTGATTTGTACTTAATGAAAAATATTCTAAGTGTCTGTGGTTACTGATTTGCACTGCTTCAAAAATATTCTAAGTGTCAGTGTTTACTGATTTGTACTGCTTCAAAAATATTCTAAGTGTCAGTGGTTACTGATTTGTACTGCTTCAAATATATTCTAAGTGTCGCTGGTTACTGATTTGTACTGACTGAAAAATATTCTAAGTGTCAGTGGTTACTGATTTGCACTGCTTCAAAAATATTCCAAGTGTCAGTGGTTACTGATTTGTACTGCTTCAAAAATTTTCTAAGTGTCAGTGCTTAGTGATTTGTACTGCTTCAAAATATTCTAAGTGTCGCTGGTTACTGATTTGTACTGACTGAAAAATATTCTAAGTGTCAGTGTTACTGATTTGTACTGCTTCAAAAATATTCTAAGTGTCCAGTGGTTACTGATTTGTACTGCTTCAAAAATATTCTAAGTGTCGCTGGTTACTGATTTGTACTGACTGAAAAATATTCTAAGTGTCAGTGGTTACTGATTTGCACTGCTTCAAAAATATTCTAAGTGTCAGAGTTACTGATTTGTAATGCTTCAAAAATGTTCTAAGTGTCCGTGGTTACATATTTGTACTGCTTCAAAAATATTCCAAGTGTTTCTGGTTACTGATTTGTACTGCTGAAAATATTCTAAGTGTCAGTGGTTACTGATTTGTACTGATTCAAAAATTTTCTAAGTGTCAGTGGTTACTGATTTGTACTGCTTCAAAAATTTTCTTAGTGTCAGTGGTTACTGATTTGTTCTGCTTCAATAATATTCTAAGTGTCAGAGTTACTGATTTGTACTGCTTCAAAAATATTCTAAGTGTCAGAGTTTACTGATTTGTACTGCTTCAAAAATGTTCTAAGTGTCCGTGGTTACATATTTGTACTGCTTCAAAAATATTCCAAGTGTTGCTGGTTACTGATTTGTACTGACTGAAAGATATTCTAAGTGTCAGTGGTTACTGATTTGTACTGCTTCAAAAATATTCTAAGTGTCAGTGGTTACTGGTTTGTACTGACTGAAAAATATTCTAAGTGTCAGTGGTTATAGATTTCGTCTGCTTCAAAAATATTCTAAGTGTCAGAGTTTACTTATTTGTACTTCTTCAAAAATGTTCTAAGTGTCCGTGGTTACAGATTTGTACTGCTTCAAAAA
Source organism: Hemiscyllium ocellatum (assembly GCF_020745735.1). NCBI lineage: Eukaryota > Metazoa > Chordata > Chondrichthyes > Orectolobiformes > Hemiscylliidae > Hemiscyllium > Hemiscyllium ocellatum. Next base: position 55,719,891 of record NC_083431.1, on the reverse strand, counting down.
TATTCCAAGTTTTGCTGGTTACTGATTTGTACTGACTGAAAAATATTCTATGTGTCAGTGGTTCCTGATTTGCACTGCTTCAAAAATATTCCAAGTGTCAGTGGTTACTGATTTGTACTGCTTTTAAAATTTTCTAAGTGTCAGTGCTTAGTGATTTGTACTCCTTCAAAAATATTCTAAGTGTCGTTGGTTACGGATTTGTACTGACTGAAAAATATTCTAAGTGTCAGTGGTTACTGATTTGTACTGCTTCAAAAATATTCTAAGTGTCAGTGCTTAGTGATTTGTACTGCTTCAAAAATATTCTAAGCGTCGCTGGTTACTGATTTGTACTGACTGAACAATATTCTAAGTGTCAGTGGTTACTGATTTGCACTGCTTCAAAAATATTCTAAGTGTCAGAGTTTACTGATTTGTAATGCGTCAAAAATGTTCTAAGTGTCCGTGGTTACATATTTGTACTGCTACAAAAATATTCCAAGTGTTGCTGGTTACTGATTTGCACTGACTGAAAAACATTCTAAGTGTCAGTCGTTACTGATTTGTACTGATTCAAAAATATTCTAAGTGTCAGTCGTTACTGATTTGTACTGCTTCAAAAGTATTCTTAGTGTCAGTGGTTACTGATTTGTTCTGTTTTAAAAATTTTCGAAGTGTCAGAGTTTACTGATTTGTACTACTTCAAAAATATTCTAAGTGTCGCTGGTTACTGATTTGTTCTTACTGAAAGATATTCTAAGAGTCTGTGGTTACAGATTTGCACTGCTTCAAAAATATTCTAAGTGTCAGTGGTTACTGATTTGCACTGCTTCAAAAATATTCTAAGTGTCAGTCGTTACTGATTTGTACTGCTTCAAAAATATTCTAAGTGTCAGTGCTTAGTGATTTGTACTGCTTCAAAAATATTCTAAGTGTCGCTGCTTACGGATTTGTACAGACTGAAAAATATTCTAAGTGTCAGTGGCTACTGATTTGCACTGCTTCAAAAATATTCCAAGTGTCAGTCGTTACTGATTTGTACTGCTTCAAAAATATTCTCAGTGTCAGTGCTTAGTGATTTGTACTGCTTCAAAAACATTCGAAGTGTCGCTGGTTACTGATTTGTACTGACTGAAAAATATTCTAAGTGTCAGAGTTTACTGATTTGTACTGCTTCAAAAATGTTCCAAGTGTCCGTGGTTACATATTTGTACTGCTTCAAAAATATTCCAAGTGTTGCTGGTTACTGATTTGTACTGACTGAAAGATATTCTAAGTGTCTGTGGTTACAGATTTGCACTGCTTCAAAAATATTCTAAGTGTCAGAGTTTACTGATTTGTACTGCTTCAAAAATGTTCTAAGTGTCCGTGGTTACAGATTTGTACTGCTTCAAATATATTCCAAGCGTCGCTGGTTACTGATTTGTACTGACTGAAAAATATTCTAAGTGTCAGTGGTTACTGATTTGCACTGCTTCAAAAATATTCTAAGTGTCAGAGTTTACTGATTTGTACTGCTTCAAAAATATTCTAAGTGTCAGAGTTTACTGATTTGTACTGCTTCAAAAATATTCGAAGTGTCAGAGTTTACTGATTTGTACTGCTTCAAAAATGTTCTAAGTGTCCGTGGTTACATATTTGTACTGCTTCAAAAATATTCCAAGTGTTGCCGGTTACTGATTTGTACTGACTGAAAGATATTCTAAGTGTCAGTGGTTACTGATTTGTACTGCTTCAAAAATATTCTAAGTGTCAGTGGTTACTGGTTTGTACTGACTGAAAAATATTCTAAGTGTCAGTGGTTATAGATTTCGTCTGCTTCAAAAATATTCTAAGTGTCAGAGTTTACTGATTTGTACTTCTTCAAAAATGTTCTAAGTGTCCGTGGTTACAGATTTGTACTGCTTCAAAAATATTCCAAGTTTTGCTGGTTACTGATTTGTACTGACTGAAAAATATTCTATGTGTCAGTGGTTCCTGATTTGCACTGCTTCAAAAATATTCCAAGTGTCAGTGGTTACTGATTTGTACTGCTTTTAAAATTTTCTAAGTGTCAGTGCTTAGTGATTTGTACTGCTTCAAAACATTCGAAGTGTCGCTGGTTACTGATTTGTACTGACTGAAAAATATTCTAAGTGTCAGTGGTTACTGATTTGTACTGCTTCAAAAATATTCTAAGTGTCAGTGCGTAGTGATTTGTACTCCTTCAAAAATATTCTAAGTGTCAGTGCTTAGTGATTTGTACTGCTTCAAAAATATTCTAAGTGTCGTTGGTTACGGATTTGTACTGACTGAAAAATATTCTAAGTGTCAGTGGTTACTGATTTGTACTGCTTCAAAAATATTCTAAGTGTCAGTGGTTACTGATTTGTACTGCGTCAAAAATATTCTAAGTGTCCGTGGTTACATATTTGTACTGCTACAAAAATATTCCAAGTGTTGCTGGTTACTGATTTGTACTGACTGAAAGATATTCTAAGTGTCAGTGGTTACTGATTTGTACTGCTTCAAAAATATTCTAAGTGTCAGTGCTTAGTGATTTGTACTGCTTCAAAAATATTCTAAGTGTCGCTGGTTACTGATTTGTACTGACTGAACAATATTCTAAGTGTCAGTGGTTACTGATTTGGTGTGCTTCAAAAATAATCTAAGTGTCAGAGTTTACTGATTTGTACTGCTTCAAAAATGTTCTAAGTGTCAGTGGTTACAGACTTGTATTGCTTCAAAAATATTCCAAGTGTTGCTGGTTACTGATTTGTACTGACTGAAAAATATTCTATGTGTCAGTGGTTACTGATTTGCACTGCTTCAAAAATATTCCAAGTGTCAGTGGTTACTGATTTGTACTGCTTCAAAAATATTCTAAGTGTCAGTGCTTAGTGATTTGTACTGCTTCAAAAACATTCGAAGTGTCGCTGGTTCCTGATTTGAACTGACTGAAAAATATTCCAAGTGTCAGTGGTTACTGATTTGCACTGACTGAAAAACATTCTAAGTGTCAGTCGTTACTGATTTGTACTGCTTCAAAAATATTCTAAGTTTAGATTAGATTAGACTTACAGTGTGGAAACAGGCCTTCGGCCCAACAAGTCCACACCGACCCGCCGAAGCTCAACCCACCCATACCACTTACCTAACACTACGGGCAATTTAGCTTGGCCAATTCACCTGACCCGCATATCTTTGACTGTGGGAGGAAGCCGGAGCACCCGGAGGAAACCCACGCAGACACGGGGAGAACGTGCAAACTCCACACAGTCAGTCGCCTGAGTCGGAAATTGAACCCGGGTCTACAGGCGCTGTGAAGCAGCAGTGCTAACCACTGTGCCACCGTGCCGCCCACGAAAAGTTCACACTGACTCTCCGAAGACTAACCCACTCAGACCCATTGCCTGACATTTAACCCCGACTAATGAACCTAACACTATGGGCAATTTAGCATGGCCAATTCACCTAACCTGCACATCTTTAGACTGGGAGGAAAGCGGAGCATCCAGAGGAGACCAATGCAGACACGGGGAGAATGTGCAAACTCCACAATTCCCTGAGGTGGGAATTGAAGCTGGGTTTCTGGTGCTGTGAGGCAGCAGTGCAAACCACTGAGCCAGTGGTTAGTGTCAGTGCTTAGTGATTTGTACTCCTTCAAAAATATTCTAAGTGTCAGTGCTTAGTGATTTGTACTGCTTCAAAAATATTCTAAGTGTCGCTGGTTAATGATTTGTACTGACTGAAAAATATTCTAAGTGTCAGTGTTTACTGATTTGCACTGCTTCAAAAATATTCCAAGTGTCAGTGGTTACTGATTTGTACTGCTTCAAAAATATTCTAAGTGTCGCTGGTTACTGATTTGTACTGACTGAAAAATATTCTAATTGTCAGTGGTTACTGATTTCGTCTGCTTCAAAAATATTCTAAGTGTCAGAGTTTACTGATTTGTACTTCTTCAAAAATGTTCCAAGTGTCCGTGGTTACAGATTTGTACTGCTTCAAAAATATTCCAAGTTTTGCTGGTTACTGATTTGTACTGAGTGAAAAATATTCTATGTGTCAGTGGTTCCTGATTTGCACTGCTTCAAAAATATTCCAAGTGTCAGTGGTTACTGATTTGTACTGCTTTTAAAATTTTCTAAGTGTCAGTGCTTAGTGATTTGTACTGCTTCAAAAACATTCGAAGTGTCGCTGGTTACTGATTTGTACTGACTGAAAAATATTCCAAGTGTCAGTGGTTACTGATTTGCACTGACTGAAAAACATTCTAAGTGTCAGTCGTTACTGATTTGTACTGATTCAAAAATATTCTAAGTGTCAGTCGTTACTGATTTGTACTGCTTCAAAAGTATTCTTAGTGTCAGTGGTTACTGATTTGTTCTGTTTTAAAAATTTTCGAAGTGTCAGAGTTTACTGATTTGTACTACTTCAAAAATATTCTAAGTGTCGCTGGTTACTGATTTGTTCTTACTGAAAGATATTCTAAGAGTCTGTGGTTACAGATTTGCACTGCTTCAAAAATATTCTAAGTGTCAGTGGTTACTGATTTGCACTGCTTCAAAAATATTCTAAGTGTCAGTCGTTACTGATTTGTACTGCTTCAAAAATATTCTAAGTGTCAGTGCTTAGTGATTTGTACTGCTTCAAAAATATTCTAAGTGTCGCTGCTTACGGATTTGTACAGACTGAAAAATATTCTAAGTGTCAGTGGCTACTGATTTGCACTGCTTCAAAAATATTCCAAGTGTCAGTCGTTACTGATTTGTACTGCTTCAAAAATATTCTCAGTGTCAGTGCTTAGTGATTTGTACTGCTTCAAAAACATTCGAAGTGTCGCTGGTTACTGATTTGTACTGACTGAAAAATATTCTAAGTGTCAGAGTTTACTGATTTGTACTGCTTCAAAAATGTTCCAAGTGTCCGTGGTTACATATTTGTACTGCTTCAAAAATATTCCAAGTGTTGCTGGTTACTGATTTGTACTGACTGAAAGATATTCTAAGTGTCTGTGGTTACAGATTTGCACTGCTTCAAAAATATTCTAAGTGTCAGAGTTTACTGATTTGTACTGCTTCAAAAATGTTCTAAGTGTCCGTGGTTACAGATTTGTACTGCTTCAAATATATTCCAAGCGTCGCTGGTTACTGATTTGTACTGACTGAAAAATATTCTAAGTGTCAGTGGTTACTGATTTGCACTGCTTCAAAAATATTCTAAGTGTCAGAGTTTACTGATTTGTACTGCTTCAAAAATATTCTAAGTGTCAGAGTTTACTGATTTGTACTGCTTCAAAAATATTCTAAGTGTCAGAGTTTACTGATTTGTACTGCTTCAAAAATGTTCTAAGTGTCCGTGGTTACATATTTGTACTGCTTCAAAAATATTCCAAGTGTTGCTGGTTACTGATTTGTACTGACTGAAAAATATTCTAAGTGTCAGTGGTTACTGATTTGTACTGCTTCAAAAATATTCTAAGTGTCAGTGGTTACTGGTTTGTACTGCTGAAAAATATTCTAAGTGTCCGTGGTTACAGATTTGTACTGCTTCAAAAATATTCCAAGTTTTGCTGGTTACTGATTTGTACTGACTGAAAAATATTCTATGTGTCAGTGGTTCCTGATTTGCACTGCTTCAAAAATATTCCAAGTGTCAGTGGTTACTGATTTGTACTGCTTTTAAAATTTTCTAAGTGTCAGTGCTTAGTGATTTGTACTGCTTCAAAACATTCGAAGTGTCGCTGGTTACTGATTTGTACTGACTGAAAAATATTCCAAGTGTCAGTGGTTACTGATTTGTACTGCTTCAAAAATATTCTAAGTGTCAGTGCGTAGTGATTTGTACTGCTTCAAAAATATTCTAAGTGTCAGTGGTTACTGATTTGTACTGCTTCAAAAATATTCTAAGTGTCGTGGTTACTGATTTGTACTGACTGAAAAATATTCTAAGTGTCAGTGGTTACTGATTTGTACTGCTTCAAAAATATTCTAAGTGTCAGTGCTTAGTGATTTGTACTGCTCAAAAATGTTCTAAGTGTCCGTGGTTACATATTTGTACTGCTACAAAAATATTCCAAGTGTTGCTGGTTACTGATTTGTACTGACTGAAAAATATTCTAAGTGTCAGTGGTTACTGATTTGTACTGCTTCAAAAATATTCTAAGTGTCAGTGCTTAGTGATTTGTACTGCTTCAAAAATATTCTAAGTGTCGCTGGTTACTGATTTGTACTGACTGAACAATATTCTAAGTGTCAGTGGTTACTGATTTGTGTGCTTCAAAAATAATCTAAGTGTCAGAGTTTACTGATTTGTACTGCTTCAAAAATGTTCTAAGTGTCAGTGGTTACAGATTTGTACTGCTTCAAAAATATTCAAGTGTTGCTGGTTACTGATTTGTACTGACTGAAAAATATTCTATGAGTCAGTGGTTACTGATTTGCACTGCTTCAAAAATATTCCAAGTGTCAGTGGTTACTGATTTGTACTGCTTCAAAAATATTCTAAGTGTCAGTGCTTAGTGATTTGTACTGCTTCAAAAACATTCGAAGTGTCGCTGGTTACTGATTTGAACTGACTGAAAAATATTCCAAGTGTCAGTGGTTACTGATTTGCACTGACTGAAAAACATTCTAAGTGTCAGTCGTTACTGATTTGTACTGCTTCAAAAATATTCTAAGTTTAGATTAGATTAGACTTACAGTGTGGAAACAGGCCCTTCGGCCCAACAAGTCCACACCGACCCGCCGAAGCTCAACCCACCCATACCACTTACCTAACACTACGGGCAATTTAGCTTGGCCAATTCACCTGACCCGCATATCTTTGGACTGTGGGAGGAAGCCGGAGCACCCGGAGGAAACCCACGCAGACACGGGGAGAACGTGCAAACTCCACACAGTCAGTCGCCTGAGTCGGAAATTGAACCCGGGTCTACAGGCGCTGTGAAGCAGCAGTGCTAACCACTGTGCCACCGTGCCGCCCACGAAAAGTTCACACTGACTCTCCGAAGACTAACCCACTCAGACCCATTGCCTGACATTTAACCCCGACTAATGAACCTAACACTATGGGCAATTTAGCATGGCCAATTCACCTAACCTGCACATCTTAGACTGGGAGGAAAGCGGAGCATCCAGAGGAGACCAATGCAGTCACGGGGAGAATGTGCAAACTCCACAATTCCCTGAGGTGGGAATTGAAGCTGGGTTTCTGGTGCTGTGAGGCAGCAGTGCAAACCACTGAGCCAGTGGTTAGTGTCAGTGCTTACTGATTTGTACTGCTTCAAAAATATTCTAAGTGTCAGTGTTTACTGATTTGCACTGCTTCAAAAATATCCAAGTGTCAGTGGTTACTGATTTGTACTGCTTCAAAAATATTCTAAGTGTCGCTGGTTACTGATTTGTACTGACTGAAAAATATTCTAATTGTCAGTGGTTACTGATTTGTCTGCTTCAAAAATATTCTAAGTGTCAGAGTTTACTGATTTGTACTGCTTCAAAAATGTTCCAAGTGTCCGTGGTTACAGATTTGTACTGCTTCAAAAATATCCAAGTTTTGCTGGTTACTGATTTGTACTGAGTGAAAAATATTCTAAGTGTCAGTGGTTACTGATTTGCACTGCTTCAAAAATATTCTAAGTGTCAGTGGTTACTGATTTGTACTGCTTTTAAAAATTTTCTAAGTGTCAGTGCTTACTGATTTGTACTGCTTCAAAAACATTCGAAGTGTCGCTGGTTACTGATTTGTACTGCTGAAAAATATTCCAAGTGTCAGTGGTTACTGATTTGCACTGACTGAAAAACATTCTAAGTGTCAGTCGTTACTGATTTGTACTGATTCAAAAATATTCTAAGTGTCAGTCGTTACTGATTTGTACTGCTTCAAAAGTATTCTTAGTGTCAGTGGTTACTGATTTGTTCTGTTTTAAAAATTTTCGAAGTGTCAGAGTTTACTGATTTGTACTACTTCAAAAATATTCTAAGTGTCGCTGGTTACTGATTTGTTCTTACTGAAAGATATTCTAAGAGTCTGTGGTTACAGATTTGCACTGCTTCAAAAATATTCTAAGTGTCAGTGGTTACTGATTTGCACTGCTTCAAAAATATTCTAAGTGTCAGTCGTTACTGATTTGTACTGCTTCAAAAATATTCTAAGTGTCAGTGCTTAGTGATTTGTACTGCTTCAAAAATATTCTAAGTGTCGCTGCTTACGGATTTGTACAGACTGAAAAATATTCTAAGTGTCAGTGGCTACTGATTTGCACTGCTTCAAAAATATTCCAAGTGTCAGTCGTTACTGATTTGTACTGCTTCAAAAATATTCTCAGTGTCAGTGCTTAGTGATTTGTACTGCTTCAAAAACATTCGAAGTGTCGCTGGTTACTGATTTGTACTGACTGAAAAATATTCTAAGTGTCAGAGTTTACTGATTTGTACTGCTTCAAAAATGTTCCAAGTGTCCGTGGTTACATATTTGTACTGCTTCAAAAATATTCCAAGTGTTGCTGGTTACTGATTTGTACTGACTGAAAGATATTCTAAGTGTCTGTGGTTACAGATTTGCACTGCTTCAAAAATATTCTAAGTGTCAGAGTTTACTGATTTGTACTGCTTCAAAAATGTTCTAAGTGTCCGTGGTTACAGATTTGTACTGCTTCAAATATATTCCAAGCGTCGCTGGTTACTGATTTGTACTGACTGAAAAAATATTCTAAGTGTCAGTGGTTACTGATTTGCACTGCTTCAAAAATATTCTAAGTGTCAGAGTTTACTGATTTGTACTGCTTCAAAAATATTCTAAGTGTCAGAGTTTACTGATTTGTACTGCTTCAAAATATTCTAAGTGTCAGAGTTTACTGATTTGTACTGCTTCAAAAATATTCTAAGTGTCCGTGGTTACTGATTTGTACTGCTTCAAAAATATTCCAAGTGTTGCTGGTTACTGAATTGTACTGACTGAAAAATATTCTAAGTGTCAGTGGTTATGATTTGTACTGCTTCAAAAATATTCTAAGTGTCAGAGGTTACTGATTTGTACTGACTGAAAAAATTCTAAGTGTCCGTGGTTACAGATTTGTACTGCTTCAAAAATATTCCAAGTTTTGCTGGTTACTGATTTGTACTGACTGAAAAATATTCTATGTGTCAGTGGTTCCTGATTTGCACTGCTTCAAAAATATTCCAAGTGTCAGTGGTTACTGATTTGTACTGCTTTTAAAATTTCTAAGTGTCAGTGCTTAGTGATTTGTACTGCTTCAAAACAATTCTAAGTGTCGCTGGTTACTGATTTGTACTGACTGAAAAATATTCCAAGTGTCAGTGGTGACTGATTTGCACTGACTGAAAAACATTCTAAGTGTCAGTCGTTACTGATTTGTACTGATTCAAAAATATTCTAAGTGTCAGTCGTTACTGATTTGTACTGCTTCAAAAGTATTCTTAGTGTCAGTGGTTACTGATTTGTTCTGTTTTAAAAAATTTCGAAGTGTCAGAGTTTACTGATTTGTACTACTTCAAAAATATTCTAAGTGTCGCTGGTTACTGATTTGTTCTTACTGAAAGATATTCTAAGAGTCTGTGGTTACAGATTTGCACTGCTTCAAAAATATTCTAAGTGTCAGTGGTTACTGATTTGCACTGCTTCAAAAATATTCTAAGTGTCAGTCGTTACTGATTTGTACTGCTTCAAAAATATTCTAAGTGTCAGTGCTTAGTGATTTGTACTGCTTCAAAAATATTCTAAGTGTCGCTGCTTACGGATTTGTACAGACTGAAAAATATTCTAAGTGTCAGTGGCTACTGATTTGCACTGCTTCAAAAATATTCCAAGTGTCAGTCGTTACTGATTTGTACTGCTTCAAAAATATTCTCAGTGTCAGTGCTTAGTGATTTGTACTGCTTCAAAAACATTCGAAGTGTCGCTGGTTACTGATTTGTACTGACTGAAAAATATTCTAAGTGTCAGAGTTTACTGATTTGTACTGCTTCAAAAATGTTCCAAGTGTCCGTGGTTACATATTTGTACTGCTTCAAAAATATTCCAAGTGTTGCTGGTTACTGATTTGTACTGACTGAAAAATATTCTAAGTGTCTGTGGTTACAGATTTGCACTGCTTCAAAAATATTCTAAGTGTCAGAGTTTACTGATTTGTACTGCTTCAAAAATGTTCTAAGTGTCCGTGGTTACAGATTTGTACTGCTTCAAATATATTCCAAGTGTCGCTGGTTACTGATTTGTACTGACTGAAAAATATTCTAAGTGTCAGTGGTTACTGATTTGCACTGCTTCAAAAATATTCTAAGTGTCAGAGTTACTGATTTGTACTGCTTCAAAAATATTCTAAGTGTCAGAGTTTACTGATTTGTACTGCTTCAAAAATGTTCTAAGTGTCCGTGGTTACATATTTGTACTGCTTCAAAAATATTCCAAGTGTTGCTGGTTACTGATTTGTACTGACTGAAAGATATTCTAAGTGTCAGTGGTTACTGATTTGTACTGCTTCAAAAATATTCTAAGTGTCAGTGGTTACTGGTTTGTACTGACTGAAAAATATTCTAAGTGTCAGTGGTTATAGATTTCGTCTGCTTCAAAAATATTCTAAGTGTCAGAGTTTACTGATTTGTACTTCTTCAAAAATGTTCTAAGTGTCCGTGGTTACAGATTTGTACTGCTTCAAAAATATTCCAAGTTTTGCTGGTTACTGATTTGTACTGACTGAAAAATATTCTATGTGTCAGTGGTTCCTGATTTGCACTGCTTCAAAAATATTCCAAGTGTCAGTGGTTACTGATTTGTACTGCTTTTAAAAATTTTCTAAGTGTCAGTGCTTAGTGATTTGTACTGCTTCAAAAATATTCTAAGTGTCGTTGGTTACGGATTTGTACTGACTGAAAAATATTCTAAGTGTCAGTGGTTACTGATTTGTACTGCTTCAAAAATATTCTAAGTGTCAGTGCTTAGTGATTTGTACTGCTTCAAAAATATTCTAAGTGTCGCTGGTTACTAATTTGTACTGACTGAAAAATATTCTAAGTGTCAGTGGTTACTGATTTGCACTGCTTCAAAAATATTCTAAGTGTCAGAGTTTACTGATTTGTAATGCTTCAAAAATGTTCTAAGTGTCAGTGGTTACATATTTGTACTGCTTCAAAAATATTCCAAGTGTGCTGGTTACTGATTTGTACTGACTGAAAAAATTCTAAGTGTCAGTGGTTACTGATTTGTACTGATTCAAAATATTCTAAGTGTCAGTCGTTACTGATTTGTACTGCTTCAAAGTATTCTAAGTGTCAGTGTTACTGATTTGTTCTGTTTTAAAAATATTCGAAGTGTCAGAGTTTACTGATTTGTACTGCTTCAAAAATATTCTAAGTGTCAGAGTTTACTGATTTGTACTGCTTCAAAAATGTTCTAAGTGTCCGTGGTTACATATTTGTACTGCTTCAAAAATATTCCAAGTGTGCTGGTTACTGATTTGTACTGACTGAAAGATATTCTAAGTGTCAGTGGTTACTGATTTGTACTGCTTCAAAAATATTCTAAGTGTCAGTGGTTACTGGTTTGTACTGACTGAAAAATATTCTAAGTGTCAGTGGTTATAGATTTCGTCTGCTTCAAAAATATTCTAAGTGTCAGAGTTTACTTATTTGTACTGCTTCAAAAATGTTCTAAGTGTCCGTGGTTACAGATTTGTACTGCTTCAAAAATATTCCAAGTTTTGCTGGTTACTGATTTGTACTGACTGAAAAATATTCTATGTGTCAGTGGTTACTGATTTGCACTGCTTCAAAAATATTCCAAGTGTCAGTGGTTACTGATTTGTACTGCTTCAAAAATTTTCTAAGTGTCAGTGCTTAGTGATTTGTACCCTTCAAAAATATTCTAAGTGTCGTTGGTTACGGATTTGTACTGACTGAAAAATATTCTAAGTGTCAGTGGTTACTGATTTGTACTGCTTCAAAAATATTCTAAGTGTCAGTGCTTAGTGATTTGTACTGCTTCAAAAATATTCTAAGTGTCGCTGGTTACTGATTTGTACTGACTGAACAATATTCTAAGTGTCAGTGGTTACTGATTTGCACTGCTTCAAAAATATTCTAAGTGTCAGAGTTTACTGATTTGTAATGCGTCAAAAATGTTCTAAGTGTCCGTGGTTACATATTTGTACTGCTACAAAAATATTCCAAGTGTTGCTGGTTACTGATTTGCACTGACTGAAAAACATTCTAAGTGTCAGTCGTTACTGATTTGTACAGATTCAAAAATATTCTAAGTGTCAGTCGTTACTGATTTGTACTGCTTCAAAAGTATTCTTAGTGTCAGTGGTTACTGATTTGTTCTGTTTTAAAAATTTTCGAAGTGTCAGAGTTTACTGATTTGTACTACTTCAAAAATATTCTAAGTGTCGCTGGTTACTGATTTGTTCTTACTGAAAGATATTCTAAGAGTCTGTGGTTACAGATTTGCACTGCTTCAAAAATATTCTAAGTGTCAGTGGTTACTGATTTGCACTGCTTCAAAAATATTCTAAGTGTCAGTCGTTACTGATTTGTACTGCTTCAAAAATATTCTAAGTGTCAGTGCTTAGTGATTTGTACTGCTTCAAAAATATTCTAAGTGTCGCTGCTTACGGATTTGTACAGACTGAAAAATATTCTAAGTGTCAGTGGCTACTGATTTGCACTGCTTCAAAAATATTCCAAGTGTCAGTCGTTACTGATTTGTACTGCTTCAAAAATATTCTCAGTGTCAGTGCTTAGTGATTTGTACTGCTTCAAAAACATTCGAAGTGTCGCTGGTTACTGATTTGTACTGACTGAAAAATATTCTAAGTGTCAGAGTTTACTGATTTGTACTGCTTCAAAAATGTTCCAAGTGTCCGTGGTTACATATTTGTACTGCTTCAAAAATATTCCAAGTGTTGCTGGTTACTGATTTGTACTGACTGAAAGATATTCTAAGTGTCTGTGGTTACAGATTTGCACTGCTTCAAAAATATTCTAAGTGTCAGAGTTTACTGATTTGTACTGCTTCAAAAATGTTCTAAGTGTCCGTGGTTACAGATTTGTACTGCTTCAAATATATTCCAAGCGTCGCTGGTTACTGATTTGTACTGACTGAAAAATATTCTAAGTGTCAGTGGTTACTGATTTGCACTGCTTCAAAAATATTCTAAGTGTCAGAGTTTACTGATTTGTACTGCTTCAAAAATATTCTAAGTGTCAGAGTTTACTGATTTGTACTGCTTCAAAAATATTCTAAGTGTCAGAGTTTACTGATTTGTACTGCTTCAAAAATATTCTAAGTGTCCGTGGTTACTGATTTGTACTGCTTCAAAAATATTCCAAGTGTTGCTGGTTACTGATTTGTACTGACTGAAAGATATTCTAAGTGTCAGTGGTTACTGATTTGTACTGCTTCAAAAATATTCTAAGTGTCAGTGGTTACTGATTTGTACTGCTGAAAAATATTCTAAGTGTCCGTGGTTACAGATTTGTACTGCTTCAAAAATATTCCAAGTTTTGCTGGTTACTGATTTGTACTGACTGAAAAATATTCTATGTGTCAGTGGTTCCTGATTTGCACTGCTTCAAAAATATTCCAAGTGTCAGTGGTTACTGATTTGTACTGCTTTTAAAATTTTCTAAGTGTCAGTGCTTAGTGATTTGTACTGCTTCAAAAACATTCGAAGTGTCGCTGGTTACTGATTTGTACTGACTGAAAAATATTCCAAGTGTCAGTGGTTACTGATTTGTACTGCTTCAAAAATATTCTAAGTGTCAGTGCGTAGTGATTTGTACTGCTTCAAAAATATTCTAAGTGTCAGTGGTTACTGATTTGTACTGCTTCAAAAATATTCTAAGTGTCGCTGGTTACTGATTTGTACTGACTGAAAAATATTCTAAGTGTCAGTGGTTACTGATTTGTACTGCTTCAAAAATATTCTAAGTGTCAGTGGTTAGTGATTTGTACTGCGTCAAAAATATTCTAAGTGTCCGTGGTTACATGATTTGTACTGCTACAAAAATATTCCAAGTGTTGCTGGTTACTGATTTGTACTGACTGAAAATATTCTAAGTGTCAGTGGTTACTGATTTGTACTGCTTCAAAAATATTCTAAGTGTCAGTGCTTAGTGATTTGTACTGCTTCAAAAATATTCTAAGTGTCGCTGGTTACTGATTTGTACTGACTGAACAATATTCTAAGTGTCAGTGGTTACTGATTTGGTGTGCTTCAAAAATATTCTAAGTGTCATAGTTTACTGATTTGTACTGCTTCAAAAATGTTCTAAGTGTCAGTGGTTACAGATTTGTATTGCTTCAAAAATATTCCAAGTGTTGCTGGTTACTGATTTGTACTGACTGAAAAATATTCTATGAGTCAGTGGTTACTGATTTGCACTGCTTCAAAAATATTCCAAGTGTCAGTGGTTACTGATTTGTACTGCTTCAAAAATATTCTAAGTGTCAGTGCTTAGTGATTTGTACTGCTTCAAAAACATTCGAAGTGTCGCTGGTTCCTGATTTGAACTGACTGAAAAATATTCCAAGTGTCAGTGGTTACTGATTTGCACTGACTGAAAAACATTCTAAGTGTCAGTCGTTACTGATTTGTACTGCTTCAAAAATATTCTAAGTTTAGATTAGATTAGACTTACAGTGTGGAAACAGGCCCTTCGGCCCAACAAGTCCACACCGACCCGCCGAAGCTCAACCCACCCATACCACTTACCTAACACTACGGGCAATTTAGCTTGGCCAATTCACCTGACCCGCATATCTTTGGACTGTGGGAGGAAGCCGGAGCACCGGAGGAAACCCACGCAGACACGGGGAGAACGTGCAAACTCCACACAGTCAGTCGCCTGAGTCGGAAATTGAACCCGGGTCTACAGGCGCTGTGAAGCAGCAGTGCTAACCACTGTGCCACCGTGCCGCCCACGAAAAGTTCACACTGACTCTCCGAAGACTAACCCACTCAGACCCATTGCCTGACATTTAACCCCGACTAATGAACCTAACACTATGGGCAATTTAGCATGGCCAATTCACCTAACCTGCACATCTTTAGACTGGGAGGAAAGCGGAGCATCCAGAGGAGACCAATGCAGACACGGGGAGAATGTGCAAACTCCACAATTCCCTGAGGTGGGAATTGAAGCTGGGTTTCTGGTGCTGTGAGGCAGCAGTGCAAACCACTGAGCCAGTGGTTAGTGTCAGTGCTTAGTGATTTGTACTGCTTCAAAAATATTCTAAGTGTCAGTGTTTACTGATTTGCACTGCTTCAAAAATATTCCAAGTGTCAGTGGTTACTGATTTGTACTGCTTCAAAAATATTCTAAGTGTCGCTGGTTACTGATTTGTACTGACTGAAAAATATTCTAATTGTCAGTGGTTACTGATTTGTCTGCTTCAAAAATATTCTAAGTGTCAGAGTTACTGATTTGTACTTCTTCAAAAATGTTCCAAGTGTCCGTGGTTACAGATTTGTACTGCTTCAAAAATATTCCAAGTTTTGCTGGTTACTGATTTGTACTGAGTGAAAAATATTCTATGTGTCAGTGGTTCCTGATTTGCACTGCTTCAAAAATATTCCAAGTGTCAGTGGTTACTGATTTGTACTGCTTTTAAAATTTCTAAGTGTCAGTGCTTAGTGATTTGTACTGCTTCAAAAACATTCGAAGTGTCGCTGGTTACTGATTTGTACTGACTGAAAAATATTCCAAGTGTCAGTGGTTACTGATTTGCACTGACTGAAAAACATTCTAAGTGTCAGTCGTTACTGATTTGTACTGATTCAAAAATATTCTAAGTGTCAGTCGTTACTGATTTGTACTGCTTCAAAAGTATTCTTAGTGTCAGTGGTTACTGATTTGTTCTGTTTTAAAAAATTTCGAAGTGTCAGAGTTTACTGATTTGTACTACTTCAAAAATATTCTAAGTGTCGCTGGTTACTGATTTGTTCTTACTGAAAGATATTCTAAGAGTCTGTGGTTACAGATTTGCACTGCTTCAAAAATATTCTAAGTGTCAGTGGTTACTGATTTGCACTGCTTCAAAAATATTCTAAGTGTCAGTCGTTACTGATTTGTACTGCTTCAAAAATATTCTAAGTGTCAGTGCTTAGTGATTTGTACTGCTTCAAAAATATTCTAAGTGTCGCTGCTTACGGATTTGTACAGACTGAAAAATATTCTAAGTGTCAGTGGCTACTGATTTGCACTGCTTCAAAAATATTCCAAGTGTCAGTCGTTACTGATTTGTACTGCTTCAAAAATATTCTCAGTGTCAGTGCTTAGTGATTTGTACTGCTTCAAAAACATTCGAAGTGTCGCTGGTTACTGATTTGTACTGACTGAAAAATATTCTAAGTGTCAGAGTTTACTGATTTGTACTGCTTCAAAAATGTTCCAAGTGTCCGTGGTTACATATTTGTACTGCTTCAAAAATATTCCAAGTGTTGCTGGTTACTGATTTGTACTGACTGAAAGATATTCTAAGTGTCTGTGGTTACAGATTTGCACTGCTTCAAAAATATTCTAAGTGTCAGAGTTTACTGATTTGTACTGCTTCAAAAATGTTCTAAGTGTCCGTGGTTACAGATTTGTACTGCTTCAAATATATTCCAAGCGTCGCTGGTTACTGATTTGTACTGACTGAAAAATATTCTAAGTGTCAGTGGTTACTGATTTGCACTGCTTCAAAAATATTCTAAGTGTCAGAGTTTACTGATTTGTACTGCTTCAAAAATATTCTAAGTGTCAGAGTTTACTGATTTGTACTGCTTCAAAAATATTCTAAGTGTCAGAGTTTACTGATTTGTACTGCTTCAAAAATATTCTAAGTGTCGGTGGTTACTGATTTGTACTGCTTCAAAAATATTCCAAGTGTTGCTGGTTACTGATTTGTACTGACTGAAAAATATTCTAAGTGTCAGTGGTTACTGATTTGTACTGCTTCAAAAATATTCTAAGTGTCAGTGGTTACTGATTTGTACTGACTGAAAAATATTCTAAGTGTCCGTGGTTACAGATTTGTACTGCTTCAAAAATATTCCAAGTTTTGCTGGTTACTGATTTGTACTGACTGAAAAATATTCTATGTGTCAGTGGTTACTGATTTGCACTGCTTCAAAAATATTCCAAGTGTCAGTGGTTACTGATTTGTACTGCTTTTAAAATTTTCTAAGTGTCAGTGCTTAGTGATTTGTACTGCTTCAAAAACATTCTAAGTGTCGCTGGTTACTGATTTGTACTGACTGAAAAATATTCCAAGTGTCAGTGGTGACTGATTTGCACTGACTGAAAAACATTCTAAGTGTCAGTCGTTACTGATTTGTACTGATTCAAAAATATTCTAAGTGTCAGTCGTTACTGATTTGTACTGCTTCAAAAGTATTCTTAGTGTCAGTGGTTACTGATTTGTTCTGTTTTAAAAATTTTCGAAGTGTCAGAGTTTACTGATTTGTACTACTTCAAAAATATTCTAAGTGTCGCTGGTTACTGATTTGTTCTTACTGAAAGATATTCTAAGTGTCTGTGGTTACAGATTTGCACTGCTTCAAAAATATTCTAAGTGTCAGTGGTTACTGATTTGCACTGCTTCAAAAATATTCTAAGTGTCAGTCGTTACTGATTTGTACTGCTTCAAAAATATTCTAAGTGTCAGTGCTTAGTGATTTGTACTGCTTCAAAAATATTCTAAGTGTCGCTGCTTACGGATTTGTACTGACTGAAAAATATTCTAAGTGTCAGTGGCTACTGATTTGCACTGCTTCAAAAATATTCCAAGTGTCAGTCGTTACTGATTTGTACTGCTTCAAAAATATTCTCAGTGTCAGTGCTTAGTGATTTGTACTGCTTCAAAAACATTCGAAGTGTCGCTGGTTACTGATTTGTACTGACTGAAAAATATTCTAAGTGTCAGAGTTTACTGATTTGTACTGCTTCAAAAATGTTCCAAGTGTCCGTGGTTACATATTTGTACTGCTTCAAAAATATTCCAAGTGTTGCTGGTTACTGATTTGTACTGACTGAAAAATATTCTAAGTGTCTGTGGTTACTGATTTGCACTGCTTCAAAAATATTCTAAGTGTCAGAGTTTACTGATTTGTACTGCTTCAAAAATGTTCTAAGTGTCCGTGGTTACAGATTTGTACTGCTTCAAAAATATTCCAAGTGTCGCTGGTTACTGATTTGTACTGACTGAAAAATATTCTAAGTGTCAGTGGTTACTGATTTGCACTGCTTCAAAAATATTCTAAGTGTCAGAGTTTACTGATTTGTACTGCTTCAAAAATATTCTAAGTGTCAGAGTTTACTGATTTGTACTGCTTCAAAAATGTTCTAAGTGTCCGTGGTTACATATTTGTACTGCTTCAAAAATATTCCAAGTGTTGCTGGTTACTGATTTGTACTGACTGAAAGATATTCTAAGTGTCAGTGGTTACTGATTTGTACTGCTTCAAAAATATTCTAAGTGTCAGTGGTTACTGATTTGTACTGACTGAAAAATATTCTAAGTGTCAGTGGTTATAGATTTCGTCTGCTTCAAAAATATTCTAAGTGTCAGAGTTTACTGATTTGTACTTCTTCAAAAATGTTCTAAGTGTCCGTGGTTACAGATTTGTACTGCTTCAAAAATATTCCAAGTTTTGCTGGTTACTGATTTGTACTGACTGAAAAATATTCTATGTGTCAGTGGTTACTGATTTGCACTGCTTCAAAAATATTCCAAGTGTCAGTGGTTACTGATTTGTACTGCTTTTAAAATTTTCTAAGTGTCAGTGCTTAGTGATTTGTACTGCTTCAAAAATATTCTAAGTGTCGTTGGTTACGGATTTGTACTGACTGAAAAATATTCTAAGTGTCAGTGGTTACTGATTTGTACTGCTTCAAAAATATTCTAAGTGTCAGTGCTTAGTGATTTGTACTGCTTCAAAAATATTCTAAGTGTCGCTGGTTACTAATTTGTACTGACTGAAAAATATTCTAAGTGTCAGTGGTTACTGATTTGTACTGCTTCAAAAATATTCTAAGTGTCAGAGTTTACTGATTTGTAATGCTTCAAAAATGTTCTAAGTGTCCGTGGTTACATATTTGTACTGCTACAAAAATATTCCAAGTGTTGCTGGTTACTGATTTGCACTGACTGAAAAATATTCTAAGTGTCAGTCGTTACTGATTTGTACTGATTCAAAAATATTCTAAGTGTCAGTCGTTACTGATTTGTACTGCTTCAAAAATATTCTTAGTGTCAGTGGTTACTGATTTGTACTGTTTTAAAAATTTTCTAAGTGTCAGAGTTTACTGATTTGTACTGCTTCAAAAATATTCTAAGTGTCAGAGTTTACTGATTTGTACTGCTTCAAAAATGTTCTAAGTGTCCGTGGTTACATATTTGTACTGCTTCAAAAATATTCCAAGTGTTGCTGGTTACTGATTTGTACTGACTGAAAGATATTCTAAGTGTCAGTGGTTACTGATTTGTACTGCTTCAAAAATATTCTAAGTGTCAGTGGTTACTGGTTTGTACTGACTGAAAAATATTCTAAGTGTCAGTGGTTATAGATTTCGTCTGCTTCAAAAATATTCTAAGTGTCAGAGTTTACTTATTTGTACTTCTTCAAAAATGTTCTAAGTGTCCGTGGTTACAGATTTGTACTGCTTCAAAAATATTCCAAGTTTTGCTGGTTACTGATTTGTACTGACTGAAAAATATTCTATGTGTCAGTGGTTACTGATTTGCACTGCTTCAAAAATATTCCAAGTGTCAGTGGTTACTGATTTGTACTGCTTTTAAAATTTTCTAAGTGTCAGTGCTTAGTGATTTGTACTCCTTCAAAAATATTCTAAGTGTCGTTGGTTACGGATTTGTACTGACTGAAAAATATTCTAAGTGTCAGTGGTTACTGATTTGTACTGCTTCAAAAATATTCTAAGTGTCAGTGCTTACTGATTTGTACTGCTTCAAAAATATTCTAAGTGTCGCTGGTTACTGATTTGTACTGACTGAAAATATTCTAAGTGTCAGTGGTTACTGATTTGCACTGCTTCAAAAATATTCTAAGTGTCAGAGTTTACTGATTTGTAATGCTTCAAAAATGTTCTAAGTGTCCGTGGTTACATATTTGTACTGCTACAAAAATATTCCAAGTGTTGCTGGTTACTGATTTGCACTGACTGAAAAACATTCTAAGTGTCAGTCGTTACTGATTTGTACAGATTCAAAAATATTCTAAGTGTCAGTCGTTACTGATTTGTACTGCTTCAAAAGTATTCTTAGTGTCAGTGGTTACTGATTTGTTCTGTTTTAAAAATTTTCGAAGTGTCAGAGTTTACTGATTTGTACTACTTCAAAAATATTCTAAGTGTCGCTGGTTACTGATTTGTTCTTACTGAAAGATATTCTAAGAGTCTGTGGTTACAGATTTGCACTGCTTCAAAAATATTCTAAGTGTCAGTGGTTACTGATTTGCACTGCTTCAAAAATATTCTAAGTGTCAGTCGTTACTGATTTGTACTGCTTCAAAAATATTCTAAGTGTCAGTGCTTAGTGATTTGTACTGCTTCAAAAATATTCTAAGTGTCGCTGCTTACGGATTTGTACAGACTGAAAAATATTCTAAGTGTCAGTGGCTACTGATTTGCACTGCTTCAAAAATATTCCAAGTGTCAGTCGTTACTGATTTGTACTGCTTCAAAAATATTCTCAGTGTCAGTGCTTAGTGATTTGTACTGCTTCAAAAACATTCGAAGTGTCGCTGGTTACTGATTTGTACTGACTGAAAAATATTCTAAGTGTCAGAGTTTACTGATTTGTACTGCTTCAAAAATGTTCCAAGTGTCCGTGGTTACATATTTGTACTGCTTCAAAAATATTCCAAGTGTTGCTGGTTACTGATTTGTACTGACTGAAAGATATTCTAAGTGTCTGTGGTTACAGATTTGCACTGCTTCAAAAATATTCTAAGTGTCAGAGTTTACTGATTTGTACTGCTTCAAAAATGTTCTAAGTGTCCGTGGTTACAGATTTGTACTGCTTCAAAAATATTCCAAGCGTCGCTGGTTACTGATTTGTACTGACTGAAAAATATTCTAAGTGTCAGTGGTTACTGATTTGCACTGCTTCAAAAATATTCTAAGTGTCAGAGTTTACTGATTTGTACTGCTTCAAAAATATTCTAAGTGTCAGAGTTTACTGATTTGTACTGCTTCAAAAATATTCTAAGTGTCCGTGGTTACATGATTTGTACTGCTTCAAAAATATTCCAAGTGTTGCTGGTTACTGATTTGTACTGACTGAAAAATATTCTAAGTGTCAGTGGTTACTGATTTGTACTGCTTCAAAAATATTCTAAGTGTCAGTGGTTACTGATTTGTACTGACTGAAAAATATTCTAAGTGTCAGTGGTTATAGATTTGTACTGCTTCAAAAATATTCTAAGTGTTGCTGGTTACTGATTTGTACTGACTGAAAAATATTCTAAGTGTCAGTGGTTACTGATTTGTACTGCTTCAAAAATATTCCAAGTGTCAGTGGTTACTGATTTGTACTGCTACAAAAATTTTCTAAGTGTCAGTGCTTACTGATTTGTACTGCTTCAAAAATATTCTAAGTGTCGTGGTTACTGATTTGTACTGCTGAAAAATATTCTAAGTGTCAGTGGTTACTGATTTGTACTGCTTCAAAAATATTCTAAGTGTCAGTGCTTAGTGATTTGTACTGCTTCAAAAATATTCTAAGTGTCGTGGTTACTGATTTGTACTGACTGAAAAATATTCTAAGTGTCAGTGGTTACTGATTTGTACTGCTTCAAAAATATTCTAAGTGTCAGTGTTTACTGATTTGTAATGCTTCAAAAATATTCTAAGTGTCCGTGGTTACATGATTTGTACTGCTACAAAAATATTCTAAGTGTTGCTGGTTACTGATTTGTACTGACTGAAAAACATTCTAAGTGTCAGTGGTTACTGATTTGTACTGCTTCAAAAATATTCTAAGTGTCAGTGGTTACTGATTTGTACTGCTTCAAAAATATTCTTGGTGTCAGTGGTTACTGATTTGTACTGTTCAAAAATATTCTAAGTGTCAGAGTTTACTGATTTGTACTGCTTCAAAAATATTCTAAGTGTCAGTGTTTACTGATTTGTACTGCTTCAAAAATGTTCTAAGTGTCGTGGTTACATATTTGTACTGCTTCAAAAATATTCCAAGTGTTGCTGGTTACTGATTTGTACTGACTGAAAAATATTCTAAGTGTCAGTGGTTACTGATTTGTACTGCTTCAAAAATATTCTAAGTGTCAGTGGTTACTGATTTGTACTGCTGAAAAATATTCTAAGTGTCAGTGGTTACTGATTTGTCTGCTTCAAAAATATTCTAAGTGTCAGAGTTTACTGATTTGTACTTCTTCAAAAATATTCTAAGTGTCCGTGGTTACTGATTTGTACTGCTTCAAAAATATTCCAAGTGTGCTGGTTACTGATTTGTACTGACTGAAAAATATTCTAAGTGTCAGTGGTTACTGATTTGCACTGCTTCAAAAATATTCCAAGTGTCAGTGGTTACTGATTTGTACTGCTTCAAAAATTTTCTAAGTGTCAGTGCTTAGTGATTTGTACTGCTTCAAAAATATTCTAAGTGTCGTGGTTACTGATTTGTACTGACTGAAAAATATTCTAAGTGTCAGTGGTTACTGATTTGTACTGCTTCAAAAATATTCTAAGTGTCAGTGGTTAGTGATTTGTACTGCTTCAAAAATATTCTAAGTGTCGCTGGTTACTGATTTGTACTGACTGAAAAATATTCTAAGTGTCAGTGGTTACTGATTTGCACTGCTTCAAAAATATTCTAAGTGTCAGAGTTTACTGATTTGTAATGCGTCAAAAATATTCTAAGTGTCCGTGGTTACAGATTTGTACTGCTACAAAAATATTCCAAGTGTCGCTGGTTACTGATTTGCACTGACTGAAAAATATTCTAAGTGTCAGTGGTTACTGATTTGTACTGCTTCAAAAATATTCTTAGTGTCAGTGGTTACTGATTTGTTCTGCTTCAAAAATTTTCTAAGTGTCAGAGTTTACTGATTTGTACTGCTTCAAAAATATTCTAAGTGTCAGAGTTTACTGATTTGTACTGCTTCAAAAATGTTCTAAGTGTCCGTGGTTACATATTTGTACTGCTTCAAAAATATTCCAAGTGTTGCTGGTTACTGATTTGTACTGACTGAAAGATATTCTAAGTGTCAGTGGTTACTGATTTGTACTGCTTCAAAAATATTCTAAGTGTCAGTGGTTACTGGTTTGTACTGACTGAAAAATATTCTAAGTGTCAGTGGTTATAGATTTCGTCTGCTTCAAAAATATTCTAAGTGTCAGAGTTTACTTATTTGTACTTCTTCAAAAATGTTCTAAGTGTCCGTGGTTACAGATTTGTACTGCTTCAAAAATATTCCAAGTTTTGCTGGTTACTGATTTGTACTGACTGAAAAATATTCTATGTGTCAGTGGTTCCTGATTTGCACTGCTTCAAAAATATTCCAAGTGTCAGTGGTTACTGATTTGTACTGCTTTTAAAATTTTCTAAGTGTCAGTGCTTAGTGATTTGTACTCCTTCAAAAATATTCTAAGTGTCGTTGGTTACGGATTTGTACTGACTGAAAAATATTCTAAGTGTCAGTGGTTACTGATTTGTACTGCTTCAAAAATATTCTAAGTGTCAGTGCTTAGTGATTTGTACTGCTTCAAAAATATTCTAAGTGTCGCTGGTTACTGATTTGTACTGACTGAACAATATTCTAAGTGTCAGTGGTTACTGATTTGCACTGCTTCAAAAATATTCTAAGTGTCAGAGTTTACTGATTTGTAATGCGTCAAAAATGTTCTAAGTGTCCGTGGTTACATATTTGTACTGCTACAAAAATATTCCAAGTGTTGCTGGTTACTGATTTGCACTGACTGAAAAACATTCTAAGTGTCAGTCGTTACTGATTTGTACTGATTCAAAAATATTCTAAGTGTCAGTCGTTACTGATTTGTACTGCTTCAAAAGTATTCTTAGTGTCAGTGGTTACTGATTTGTTCTGTTTTAAAAATTTTCGAAGTGTCAGAGTTTACTGATTTGTACTACTTCAAAAATATTCTAAGTGTCGCTGGTTACTGATTTGTTCTTACTGAAAGATATTCTAAGAGTCTGTGGTTACAGATTTGCACTGCTTCAAAAATATTCTAAGTGTCAGTGGTTACTGATTTGCACTGCTTCAAAAATATTCTAAGTGTCAGTCGTTACTGATTTGTACTGCTTCAAAAATATTCTAAGTGTCAGTGCTTAGTGATTTGTACTGCTTCAAAAATATTCTAAGTGTCGCTGCTTACGGATTTGTACAGACTGAAAAATATTCTAAGTGTCAGTGGCTACTGATTTGCACTGCTTCAAAAATATTCCAAGTGTCAGTCGTTACTGATTTGTACTGCTTCAAAAATATTCTCAGTGTCAGTGCTTAGTGATTTGTACTGCTTCAAAAACATTCGAAGTGTCGCTGGTTACTGATTTGTACTGACTGAAAAATATTCTAAGTGTCAGAGTTTACTGATTTGTACTGCTTCAAAAATGTTCCAAGTGTCCGTGGTTACATATTTGTACTGCTTCAAAAATATTCCAAGTGTTGCTGGTTACTGATTTGTACTGACTGAAAGATATTCTAAGTGTCTGTGGTTACAGATTTGCACTGCTTCAAAAATATTCTAAGTGTCAGAGTTTACTGATTTGTACTGCTTCAAAAATGTTCTAAGTGTCCGTGGTTACAGATTTGTACTGCTTCAAATATATTCCAAGCGTCGCTGGTTACTGATTTGTACTGACTGAAAAATATTCTAAGTGTCAGTGGTTACTGATTTGCACTGCTTCAAAAATATTCTAAGTGTCAGAGTTTACTGATTTGTACTGCTTCAAAAATATTCTAAGTGTCAGAGTTTACTGATTTGTACTGCTTCAAAAATGTTCTAAGTGTCCGTGGTTACATATTTGTACTGCTTCAAAAATATTCCAAGTGTTGCTGGTTACTGATTTGTACTGACTGAAAGATATTCTAAGTGTCAGTGGTTACTGATTTGTACTGCTTCAAAAATATTCTAAGTGTCAGTGGTTACTGGTTTGTACTGACTGAAAAATATTCTAAGTGTCAGTGGTTATAGATTTCGTCTGCTTCAAAAATATTCTAAGTGTCAGAGTTTACTGATTTGTACTTCTTCAAAAATGTTCTAAGTGTCCGTGGTTACAGATTTGTACTGCTTCAAAAATATTCCAAGTTTTGCTGGTTACTGATTTGTACTGACTGAAAAATATTCTATGTGTCAGTGGTTCCTGATTTGCACTGCTTCAAAAATATTCCAAGTGTCAGTGGTTACTGATTTGTACTGCTTTTAAAATTTTCTAAGTGTCAGTGCTTAGTGATTTGTACTGCTTCAAAAATATTCGAAGTGTCGCTGGTTACTGATTTGTACTGACTGAAAAATATTCTAAGTGTCAGTGGTTACTGATTTGTACTGCTTCAAAAATATTCTAAGTGTCAGTGCGTAGTGATTTGTACTGCTTCAAAAATATTCTAAGTGTCAGTGGTTACTGATTTGTACTGCTTCAAAAATATTCTAAGTGTCGTGGTTACTGATTTGTACTGACTGAAAAATATTCTAAGTGTCAGTGGTTACTGATTTGTACTGCTTCAAAAATATTCTAAGTGTCAGTGGTTAGTGATTTGTACTGCTTCAAAAATATTCTAAGTGTCCGTGGTTACTGATTTGTACTGCTACAAAAATATTCTAAGTGTTGCTGGTTACTGATTTGTACTGACTGAAAAATATTCTAAGTGTCAGTGGTTACTGATTTGTACTGCTTCAAAAATATTCTAAGTGTCAGTGCTTACTGATTTGTACTGCTTCAAAAATATTCTAAGTGTCGCTGGTTACTGATTTGTACTGACTGAAAAATATTCTAAGTGTCAGTGGTTACTGATTTGTACTGCTTCAAAAATATTCTAAGTGTCAGTGGTTACTGATTTGTACTGCTTCAAAAATATTCGAAGTGTCGCTGGTTACTGATTTGTACTGCTTCAAAAATATTCTAAGTGTCAGTGTTACTGATTTGTACTGCTTCAAAAATATTCTAAGTGTCAGTGGTTACTGATTTGTACTGCTTCAAAAATATTCCAAGTGTGCTGGTTACTGATTTGTACTGACTGAAAAATATTCTAAGTGTCAGTGGTTACTGATTTGTACTGCTTCAAAAATATTCTGAGTGTCAGTGGTTACTGATTTGTACTGCTTCAAAAATATTCCAAGTGTTGCTGGTTACTGATTTGTACTGACTGAAAAATATTCTAAGTGTCAGTGGTTACTGATTTGTACTGCTTCAAAATTATTCTAAGTGTCAGTTGGTTACTGATTTGTACTGCTGAAAAATATTCTAAGTGTCAGTGGTTACTGATGTGTACTGCTTCAAAAATATTCTAAGTGTTGCTGGTTACTGATTTGTACTGCTTCAAAAATATTCTATGTGTCGCTGGTTACTGATTTGTAATGACTGAAAAATATTCCAAGTGTCAGTGGTTACTGATTTGTACTGCTTCAAAAATATTCCAAGTGTCGCTGGTTACAGATTTGTACTGACTGAAAAGTATTCTAAGTGTCAGTGGTTACTGATTTGTACTGCTTCAAAAATATTCTAAGTGTTGCTGGTTACTGATTTGTACTGACTGAAAAATATTCTAAGTGTCAGAGGTTACTGATTTGTACTGCTTCAAAAATATTCAAAGTGTCAGTGGTTACTGATTTGTTCTGCTTCAAAAATATTCTAAGTGTCGCTGGTTCCTGATTTGTACTGACTGAAAAATATTCTAAGTGTCAGTGGTTACTGTTTTGTACTGCTTCAAAAATATTCTAAGTGTCAGTGGTTACTGATTTGTACTGCTTCAAAAATATTCTAAGTGTCGCTGGTTACTGATTTGTACTGACTGAAAAATATTCTAAGTGTCAGTGGTTACTGATTTTTACTGCTTCAAAAATATTCTAAGTGTCAGTGGTTACTGATGTGTACTGCTTCAAAAATATTCTAAGTGTCAGTGGTTACTGATTTGTACTGCTTCAAAAATATTCTAAGTGTCAGTGGTTACTGATTTGTACTGCTTCAAAAATATTCTAAGTCTCAGTGGTTACTGATTTGTACTGCTTGAAAAATATTCTAAGTGTCAGTGGTTACTGTTTTGTACTGCTTCAAAAATATTCTAAGTGTCAGTGGTTACTGATTTGTACTGCTTCAAAAATATTCTAAGTGTCGTGGTTACTGATTTGTACTGCTTCAAAAATATTCCAAGTGTCAGCTGGTTACTGATTTGTACTGATTTAAAAATATTCTAAGTGTCGTGGTTACTGATTTGTACGGACTGAAAAATATTCTAAGTGTCAGTGGTTACTGATTTGTACTGCTTCAAAAATATTTAAGTGTCAGTGGTTACTGATTTTTACTGCTTCAAAAATATTCTAAGTGTCGCTGGTTACTGATTTGTACTGACTGAAAAATATTCTAAGTGTCAGTGGTTACTGATTTGTACTGCTTCAAAAAAATTCTAAGTGTCAGTGGTTACAGATTTGTACTGACTGAAAAATATTTTAATAGTGTTTACTGATTTGTACTGCTTCAAAAATATTCGAAGTGTCAGTGGTTACTGATTTGTACTGCTTCAAAAATATTCTAAGTGTCTGGTTACTGATTTGTACTGCTTCAAAAATATTCTAAGTGTCAGTGGGTACTGATTTGTACTGACTGAAAAATAGTCTAAGTGTCAGTGGTTACTGATTTGTACTGCGTCAAAAATATTCCAAGTGTCGTGGTTACTGATTTGTACTGCTTGAAAATATTCTAAGTGTCAGTGGTTACTGATTTGTACTGCTTCAAAAATATTCTAAGTTTCAGTGGTTACTGATTTGTACTGACTGAAAAATATTCTAAGAGTCAGTGTTTACTGATTTGTGCTGCTTCAAAAATATTCTAAGTGTCAGTGGTTACTGATTTGTACTGCTTCAAAAATATTCTAAGTGTCAGTGGTTACTGATTTGTACTGACTGAAAAATATTTTAAGTGTCAGTGGTTACTGATTTGTACAGCTTCAAAAATATTCTAAGTGTCAGTGGTTACTGATTTGTACTGCTTCAAAAATATTCTAAGTGTCGCTGGTTACTGATTTGTACTGACTGAAAAAATATTCAAGTGTCAGTGGTTACTGATTTTTACTGCTTCAAAAATATTCTAAGTGTCAGTGGTTACTGATTTGTACTGCTTCAAAAATATTCTAAGTGTCTGGTTACTGATTTGTACTGCTTCAAAAATATTCTAAGTGTCAGTGGTTACTGATTTGTACTGCTTCAAAAATATTCTAAGTGTCGCTGGTTACAGATTTGTACTGCTTCAAAAATATTCTAAGTGTCAGTGGTTACTGATTTGTACTGCTTCAAAAATATTCTTAGTGTCAGTGGTTACAGATTTGTACTGCTTCAAAAATATTCTATGTGTCGCTGGTTACTGATTTGTACTGCTTGAAAAATATTCTAAGTGTCAGTGGTTACTGATTTGTACTGCTTCAAAAATATTCTAAGTGTCAGTGGTTACTGATTTGTACTGACTGAAAAATATTCTAAGTGTCAGTGGTTACTGATTTGTACAGCTTCAAAAATATTCTAAGTGTCAGTGGTTACTGATTTGTACTGCTTCAAAAATATTCTAAGTGTCGCTGGTTACTGATTTGTACTGACTGAAAAATATTCTAATTGTCAGTGGTTACTGATTTGTCTGCTTCAAAAATATTCTAAGTGTCAGAGTTTACTGATTTGTACTTCTTCAAAAATATTCTAAGTGTCAGTGGTTACAGATTTGTACTGCTTCAAAAATATTCCAAGTTTTGCTGGTTACTGATTTGTACTGACTGAAAAATATTCTAAGTGTCAGTGGTTACTGATTTGCACTGCTTCAAAAATATTCCAAGTGTCAGTGGTTACTGATTTGTACTGCTTTTAAAATTTTCTAAGTGTCAGTGCTTAGTGATTTGTACTGCTTCAAAAACATTCGAAGTGTCGCTGGTTACTGATTTGTACTGACTGAAAAATATTCCAAGTGTCAGTGGTTACTGATTTGCACTGACTGAAAAACATTCTAAGTGTCAGTCGTTACTGATTTGTACTGATTCAAAAATATTCTAAGTGTCAGTCGTTACTGATTTGTACTGCTTCAAAAGTATTCTTAGTGTCAGTGGTTACTGATTTGTTCTGTTTTAAAAATTTTCGAAGTGTCAGAGTTTACTGATTTGTACTACTTCAAAAATATTCTAAGTGTCGCTGGTTACTGATTTGTTCTTACTGAAAGATATTCTAAGAGTCTGTGGTTACAGATTTGCACTGCTTCAAAAATATTCTAAGTGTCAGTGGTTACTGATTTGCACTGCTTCAAAAATATTCTAAGTGTCAGTCGTTACTGATTTGTACTGCTTCAAAAATATTCTAAGTGTCAGTGCTTAGTGATTTGTACTGCTTCAAAAATATTCTAAGTGTCGCTGCTTACGGATTTGTACAGACTGAAAAATATTCTAAGTGTCAGTGGCTACTGATTTGCACTGCTTCAAAAATATTCCAAGTGTCAGTCGTTACTGATTTGTACTGCTTCAAAAATATTCTCAGTGTCAGTGCTTAGTGATTTGTACTGCTTCAAAAACATTCGAAGTGTCGCTGGTTACTGATTTGTACTGACTGAAAAATATTCTAAGTGTCAGAGTTTACTGATTTGAACTGCTTCAAAAATGTTCCAAGTGTCCGTGGTTACATATTTGTACTGCTTCAAAAATATTCCAAGTGTTGCTGGTTACTGATTTGTACTGACTGAAAGATATTCTAAGTGTCTGTGGTTACAGATTTGCACTGCTTCAAAAATATTCTAAGTGTCAGAGTTTACTGATTTGTACTGCTTCAAAAATGTTCTAAGTGTCCGTGGTTACAGATTTGTACTGCTTCAAATATATTCCAAGCGTCGCTGGTTACTGATTTGTACTGACTGAAAAATATTCTAAGTGTCAGTGGTTACTGATTTGCACTGCTTCAAAAATATTCTAAGTGTCAGAGTTTACTGATTTGTACTGCTTCAAAAATATTCTAAGTGTCAGAGTTTACTGATTTGTACTGCTTCAAAAATGTTCTAAGTGTCCGTGGTTACATATTTGTACTGCTTCAAAAATATTCCAAGTGTTGCTGGTTACTGATTTGTACTGACTGAAAGATATTCTAAGTGTCAGTGGTTACTGATTTGTACTGCTTCAAAAATATTCTAAGTGTCAGTGGTTACTGGTTTGTACTGACTGAAAAATATTCTAAGTGTCAGTGGTTATAGATTTCGTCTGCTTCAAAAATATTCTAAGTGTCAGAGTTTACTGATTTGTACTTCTTCAAAAATGTTCTAAGTGTCCGTGGTTACAGATTTGTACTGCTTCAAAAATATTCCAAGTTTTGCTGGTTACTGATTTGTACTGACTGAAAAATATTCTATGTGTCAGTGGTTCCTGATTTGCACTGCTTCAAAAATATTCCAAGTGTCAGTGGTTACTGATTTGTACTGCTTTTAAAATTTTCTAAGTGTCAGTGCTTAGTGATTTGTACTGCTTCAAAAATATTCTAAGTGTCGTTGGTTACGGATTTGTACTGACTGAAAAATATTCTAAGTGTCAGTGGTTACTGATTTGTACTGCTTCAAAAATATTCTAAGTGTCAGTGGTTACTGATTTGTACTGCTTCAAAAATATTCTAAGTGTCAGTGCTTACTGATTTGTACTGCTTCAAAAATATTCTAAGTGTCGTGGTTACTGATTTGTACTGACTGAAAAATATTCTAAGTGTCAGTGGTTACTGATTTGTACTGCTTCAAAAATATTCTAAGTGTCAGTGCGTACTGATTTGTACTGCTTCAAAAATATTCTAAGTGTCAGTGGTTACTGATTTGTACTGCTTCAAAAATATTCTAAGTGTCGTTGGTTACTGATTTGTACTGACTGAAAAATATTCTAAGTGTCAGTGGTTACTGATTTGTACTGCTTCAAAAATATTCTAAGTGTCAGTGGTTACTGATTTGTACTGCGTCAAAAATATTCTAAGTGTCCGTGGTTACTGATTTGTACTGCTACAAAAATATTCTAAGTGTCGCTGGTTACTGATTTGTACTGACTGAAAAATATTCTAAGTGTCAGTGGTTACTGATTTGTACTGCTTCAAAAATATTCTAAGTGTCAGTGGTTACTGATTTGTACTGCTTCAAAAATCTTCTAAGTGTCGCTGGTTACTGATTTGTACTGCTAAAAATATTCTAAGTGTCAGTGGTTACTGATTTGTACTGCTTCAAAAATATTCTAAGTGTCAGTGCTTACTGATTTGTACTGCTTCAAAAATATTCGAAGTGTCAGTGGTTACTGATTTGTACTGACTGAAAAATGTTCTAAGTGTCAGAGTTTACTGATTTGTACTGCTTCAAAAATATTCTAAGTGTCCGTGGTTACTGATTTGTACTGCTTCAAAAATATTCTAAGTGTTGCTGGTTACTGATTTGTACTGACTGAAAAATATTCTAAGTGTCAGTGGTTACTGATTTGTACTGCTTCAAAAATATTCTGAGTGTCAGTGGTTACATATTTGTACTGCTTCAAAAATATTCAAGTGTTGCTGGTTACTGATTTGTACTGACTGAAAAATATTCTAAGTGTCAGTGGTTACTGATTTGTACTGCTTCAAAATTATTCTAAGTGTCAGTTGTTACTGATTTGTACTGCTTCAAAAATATTCTAAGTGTCAGTGGTTACTGATGTGTACTGCTTCAAAAATATTCTAAGTGTCGCTGGTTACTGATTTGTACTGCTTCAAAAATATTCTATGTGTCGCTGGTTACTGATTTGTAATGACTGAAAAATATTCTAAGTGTCAGTGGTTACTGATTTGTACTGCTTCAAAAATATTCCAAGTGTCAGCTGGTTACTGATTTGTACTGACTCAAAAGTATTCTAAGTGTCAGTGGTTATTGATTTGTACTGCTTCAAAAATATTCTAAGTGTCGCTGGTTACTGATTTGTACTGCTGAAAAATATTCTAAGTGTCAGAGGTTACTGATTTGTACTGCTTCAAAAATATTCTAAGTGTCAGTGGTTACTGATTTGTACTGCTTCAAAAATATTCTAAGTGTCGTGGTTACTGATTTGTACTGACTGAAAAATATTCTAAGTGTCAGTGGTTACTGTTTTGTACTGCTTCAAAAATATTCTAAGTGTCAGTGGTTACTGATTTGTACTGCTTCAAAAATATTCTAAGTGTCGCTGGTTACTGATTTGTACTGACTGAAAAAATATTCTAAGTGTCAGTGGTTACTGATTTTTACTGCTTCAAAAATATTCTAAGTGTCAGTGGTTACTGATGTGTACTGCTTCAAAAATATTCTAAGTGTCAGTGGTTACTGATTTGTACTGACAAAAATATTCTAAGTGTCAGTGGTTACTGATTTGTACTGCTTCAAAAATATTCTAAGTGTCGTGGTTACTGATTTGTACTGCTTCAAAAATATTCCAAGTGTCAGTGGTTACTGTTTTGTACTGCTTCAAAAATATTCTAAGTGTCAGTGGTTACTGATTTGTACTGCTTCAAAAATATTCTAAGTGTCGTGGTTACTGATTTGTACTGCTTCAAAAATATTCTAAGTGTCGCTGGTTACTGATTTGTACTGATTAAAAAATATTCTAAGTGTCGCTGGTTACTGATTTGTACGGACTGAAAAATATTCTAAGTGTCAGTGGTTACTGATTTGTACTGCTTCAAAAATATTTAAGTGTCAGTGGTTACTGATTTTTACTGCTTCAAAAATATTCTAAGTGTCGCTGGTTACTGATTTGTACTGACTGAAAAATATTCTAAGTGTCAGTGGTTACTGATTTGTACTGCTTCAAAAATTCTAAGTGTCAGTGGTTACAGATTTGTACTGACTGAAAAATATTTTAATAGTGTTTACTGATTTGTACTGCTTCAAAAATATTCTAAGTGTCAGTGGTTACTGATTTGTACTGCTTCAAAAATATTCTAAGTGTGCTGGTTACTGATTTGTACTGCTTCAAAAATATTCTAAGTGTCAGTGGGTACTGATTTGTACTGACTGAAAAATAGTCTAAGTGTCAGTGGTTACTGATTTGTACTGCTTCAAAAATATTCGAAGTGTCAGTGGTTACTGATTTGTCCTGACTGAAAAATATTCTAAGTGTCAGTGGTTACTGATTTGTACTGCTTCAAAAATATTCTAAGTTTCAGTGGTTACTGATTTGTACTGACTGAAAAATATTCTAAGAGTCAGTGGTTACTGATTTGTACTGCTTCAAAAATATTCTAAGTGTCAGTGGTTACTGATTTGTACTGCTTCAAAAATATTCTAAGTGTCATGGTTACTGATTTGTACTGAGTCAAAAATATTCTAAGAGTCAGTGGTTACTGATTTGTACAGCTTCAAAAATATTCTAAGTGTCAGTGGTTACTGATTTGTACTGCTACAAAAATATTCTAAGTGTCGCTGGATACTGATTTGTACTGACTGAAAAAATATTCTAAGTGTCAGTGGTTACTGATTTTTACTGCTTCAAAAATATTCTAAGTGTCAGTGGTTACTGATTTGTACTGCTTCAAAAATATTCTAAGTGTCAGGTTACTGATTTGTACTGCTTCAAAAATATTCTAAGTGTCAGTGGTTACTGATTTGTACTGCTTCAAAAATATTCCAAGTGTCGCTGGTTACAGATTTGTACTGCTTCAAAAATATTCTAAGTGTCAGTGGTTACTGATTTGTACTGCTTCAAAAATATTCTAAGTGTCTGGTTACTGATTTGTACTGCTTCAAAAATATTCTATGTGTCGCTGGTTACTGATTTGTACTGCTGAAAAATATTCTAAGTGTCAGTGGTTCCTGATTTGTACTGCTTCAAAAATATTCTAAGTGTCAGTGGTTACTGATTTGTACTGACTCAAAAATATTCGAAGTGTCAGTGGTTACTGATTTGTACAGCTTCAAAAATATTCTAAGTGTCAGTGGTTACTGATTTGTACTGCTTCAAAAATATTCTAAGTGTCAGTGGTTACTGATTTGTACTGACTGAAAAATTTTCTAATTGTCAGTGGTTACTGATTTGTCTGCTTCAAAAATATTCTAAGTGTCAGAGTTTACTGATTTGTACTTCTTCAAAAATATTCTAAGTGTCAGTGGTTACAGATTTGTACTGCTTCAAAAATATTCCAAGTGTTGCTGGTTACTGATTTGTACTGACTGAAAAATATTCTAAGTGTCAGTGGTTACTGATTTGTACTGCTTCAAAAATATTCTAAGTGTCAGTGGTTACTGATTTGTACTGCTTTTAAAATTTCTAAGTGTCAGTGCTTACTGATTTGTACTGCTTCAAAAATATTCTAAGTGTCGCTGGTTACTGATTTGTACTGACTGAAAAATATTCCAAGTGTCAGTGGTTACTGATTTGCACTGACTGAAAAACATTCTAAGTGTCAGTCGTTACTGATTTGTACTGATTCAAAAATATTCTAAGTGTCAGTCGTTACTGATTTGTACTGCTTCAAAAGTATTCTTAGTGTCAGTGGTTACTGATTTGTTCTGTTTTAAAAATTTTCGAAGTGTCAGAGTTTACTGATTTGTACTACTTCAAAAATATTCTAAGTGTCGCTGGTTACTGATTTGTTCTTACTGAAAGATATTCTAAGAGTCTGTGGTTACAGATTTGCACTGCTTCAAAAATATTCTAAGTGTCAGTGGTTACTGATTTGCACTGCTTCAAAAATATTCTAAGTGTCAGTCGTTACTGATTTGTACTGCTTCAAAAATATTCTAAGTGTCAGTGCTTAGTGATTTGTACTGCTTCAAAAATATTCTAAGTGTCGCTGCTTACGGATTTGTACAGACTGAAAAATATTCTAAGTGTCAGTGGCTACTGATTTGCACTGCTTCAAAAATATTCCAAGTGTCAGTCGTTACTGATTTGTACTGCTTCAAAAATATTCTCAGTGTCAGTGCTTAGTGATTTGTACTGCTTCAAAAACATTCGAAGTGTCGCTGGTTACTGATTTGTACTGACTGAAAAATATTCTAAGTGTCAGAGTTTACTGATTTGAACTGCTTCAAAAATGTTCCAAGTGTCCGTGGTTACATATTTGTACTGCTTCAAAAATATTCCAAGTGTTGCTGGTTACTGATTTGTACTGACTGAAAGATATTCTAAGTGTCTGTGGTTACAGATTTGCACTGCTTCAAAAATATTCTAAGTGTCAGAGTTTACTGATTTGTACTGCTTCAAAAATGTTCTAAGTGTCCGTGGTTACAGATTTGTACTGCTTCAAATATATTCCAAGCGTCGCTGGTTACTGATTTGTACTGACTGAAAAATATTCTAAGTGTCAGTGGTTACTGATTTGCACTGCTTCAAAAATATTCTAAGTGTCAGAGTTTACTGATTTGTACTGCTTCAAAAATATTCTAAGTGTCAGAGTTTACTGATTTGTACTGCTTCAAAAATGTTCTAAGTGTCCGTGGTTACATATTTGTACTGCTTCAAAAATATTCCAAGTGTTGCTGGTTACTGATTTGTACTGACTGAAAGATATTCTAAGTGTCAGTGGTTACTGATTTGTACTGCTTCAAAAATATTCTAAGTGTCAGTGGTTACTGGTTTGTACTGACTGAAAAATATTCTAAGTGTCAGTGGTTATAGATTTCGTCTGCTTCAAAAATATTCTAAGTGTCAGAGTTTACTGATTTGTACTTCTTCAAAAATGTTCTAAGTGTCCGTGGTTAC
Source organism: Hemiscyllium ocellatum (assembly GCF_020745735.1). Lineage (NCBI taxonomy): Eukaryota > Metazoa > Chordata > Chondrichthyes > Orectolobiformes > Hemiscylliidae > Hemiscyllium > Hemiscyllium ocellatum. The sequence continues at coordinate 55,684,025 of NC_083431.1, read as the reverse complement.
AGATTTGTACTGCTTCAAAAATATTCCAAGTTTTGCTGGTTACTGATTTGTACTGACTGAAAAATATTCTATGTGTCAGTGGTTCCTGATTTGCACTGCTTCAAAAATATTCCAAGTGTCAGTGGTTACTGATTTGTACTGCTTTTAAAATTTTCTAAGTGTCAGTGCTTAGTGATTTGTACTGCTTCAAAAACATTCGAAGTGTCGCTGGTTACTGATTTGTACTGACTGAAAAATATTCCAAGTGTCAGTGGTTACTGATTTGTACTGCTTCAAAAATATTCTAAGTGTCAGTGCGTAGTGATTTGTACTCCTTCAAAAATATTCTAAGTGTCAGTGCTTAGTGATTTGTACTGCTTCAAAAATATTCTAAGTGTCGTTGGTTACTGATTTGTACTGACTGAAAAATATTCTAAGTGTCTGTGGTTACTGATTTGTACTGCTTCAAAAATATTCTAAGTGTCAGTGCTTAGTGATTTGTACTGCGTCAAAAATGTTCTAAGTGTCCGTGGTTACATATTTGTACTGCTACAAAAATATTCCAAGTGTTGCTGGTTACTGATTTGTACTGACTGAAAGATATTCTAAGTGTCAGTGGTTACTGATTTGTACTGCTTCAAAAATATTCTAAGTGTCAGTGCTTAGTGATTTGTACTGCTTCAAAAATATTCTAAGTGTCGCTGGTTACTGATTTGTACTGACTGAACAATATTCTAAGTGTCAGTGGTTACTGATTTGTACTGCTTCAAAAATAATCTAAGTGTCAGAGTTTACTGATTTGTACTGCTTCAAAAATGTTCTAAGTGTCAGTGGTTACAGATTTGTATTGCTTCAAAAATATTCCAAGTGTTGCTGGTTACTGATTTGTACTGACTGAAAAATATTCTATGTGTCAGTGGTTACTGATTTGCACTGCTTCAAAAATATTCCAAGTGTCAGTGGTTACTGATTTGTACTGCTTCAAAAATATTCTAAGTGTCAGTGCTTAGTGATTTGTACTGCTTCAAAAACATTCGAAGTGTCGCTGGTTCCTGATTTGAACTGACTGAAAAATATTCCAAGTGTCAGTGGTTACTGATTTGCACTGACTGAAAAACATTCTAAGTGTCAGTCGTTACTGATTTGTACTGCTTCAAAAATATTCTAAGTTTAGATTAGATTAGACTTACAGTGTGGAAACAGGCCCTTCGGCCCAACAAGTCCACACCGACCCGCCGAAGCTCAACCCACCCATACCACTTACCTAACACTACGGGCAATTTAGCTTGGCCAATTCACCTGACCCGCATATCTTTGGACTGTGGGAGGAAGCCGGAGCACCCGGAGGAAACCCACGCAGACACGGGGAGAACGTGCAAACTCCACACAGTCAGTCGCCTGAGTCGGAAATTGAACCCGGGTCTACAGGCGCTGTGAAGCAGCAGTGCTAACCACTGTGCCACCGTGCCGCCCACGAAAAGTTCACACTGACTCTCCGAAGACTAACCCACTCAGACCCATTGCCTGACATTTAACCCCGACTAATGAACCTAACACTATGGGCAATTTAGCATGGCCAATTCACCTAACCTGCACATCTTTAGACTGGGAGGAAAGCGGAGCATCCAGAGGAGACCAATGCAGACACGGGGAGAATGTGCAAACTCCACAATTCCCTGAGGTGGGAATTGAAGCTGGGTTTCTGGTGCTGTGAGGCAGCAGTGCAAACCACTGAGCCAGTGGTTAGTGTCAGTGCTTAGTGATTTGTACTCCTTCAAAAATATTCTAAGTGTCAGTGCTTAGTGATTTGTACTGCTTCAAAAATATTCTAAGTGTCGCTGGTTAATGATTTGTACTGACTGAAAAATATTCTAAGTGTCAGTGTTTACTGATTTGCACTGCTTCAAAAATATTCCAAGTGTCAGTGGTTACTGATTTGTACTGCTTCAAAAATATTCTAAGTGTCGCTGGTTACTGATTTGTACTGACTGAAAAATATTCTAATTGTCAGTGGTTACTGATTTCGTCTGCTTCAAAAATATTCTAAGTGTCAGAGTTTACTGATTTGTACTTCTTCAAAAATGTTCCAAGTGTCCGTGGTTACAGATTTGTACTGCTTCAAAAATATTCCAAGTTTTGCTGGTTACTGATTTGTACTGACTGAAAAATATTCTATGTGTCAGTGGTTCCTGATTTGCACTGCTTCAAAAATATTCCAAGTGTCAGTGGTTACTGATTTGTACTGCTTTTAAAATTTTCTAAGTGTCAGTGCTTAGTGATTTGTACTGCTTCAAAAACATTCGAAGTGTCGCTGGTTACTGATTTGTACTGACTGAAAAATATTCCAAGTGTCAGTGGTTACTGATTTGCACTGACTGAAAAACATTCTAAGTGTCAGTCGTTACTGATTTGTACTGATTCAAAAATATTCTAAGTGTCAGTCGTTACTGATTTGTACTGCTTCAAAAGTATTCTTAGTGTCAGTGGTTACTGATTTGTTCTGTTTTAAAAATTTTCGAAGTGTCAGAGTTTACTGATTTGTACTACTTCAAAAATATTCTAAGTGTCGCTGGTTACTGATTTGTTCTTACTGAAAGATATTCTAAGAGTCTGTGGTTACAGATTTGCACTGCTTCAAAAATATTCTAAGTGTCAGTGGTTACTGATTTGCACTGCTTCAAAAATATTCTAAGTGTCAGTCGTTACTGATTTGTACTGCTTCAAAAATATTCTAAGTGTCAGTGCTTAGTGATTTGTACTGCTTCAAAAATATTCTAAGTGTCGCTGCTTACGGATTTGTACAGACTGAAAAATATTCTAAGTGTCAGTGGTTACTGATTTGCACTGCTTCAAAAATATTCTAAGTGTCAGAGTTACTGATTTGTACTGCTTCAAAAATATTCTAAGTGTCAGTGTTTAGTGATTTGTACTGCTTCAAAAATATTCTAAGTGTCCGTGGTTACTGATTTGTACTGCTTCAAAAATATTCTAAGTGTTGCTGGTTACTGATTTGTACTGACTGAAAATATTCTAAGTGTCAGTGGTTACTGATTTGTACTGCTTCAAAAATATTCCAAGTGTCAGTGGTTACTGATTTGTACTGCTTCAAAAATATTCTAAGTGTCAGTGGTTACTGATTTGTACTGCTTCAAAAATATTCGAAGTGTCGCTGGTTACTGATTTGTACTGCTTCAAAAATATTCTAAGTGTCAGTGTTTACTGATTTGTACTGCTTCAAAAATATTCCAAGTGTCCGTGGTTACTGATTTGTACTGCTTCAAAAATATTCCAAGTGTCAGCTGGTTACTGATTTGTACTGACTGAAAAATATTCTAAGTGTCTGTGGTTACTGATTTGTACTGCTTCAAAAATATTCTAAGTGTCAGAGTTTACTGATTTGTACTGCTTCAAAAATGTTCTAAGTGTCCGTGGTTACTGATTTGTACTGCTTCAAAAATATTCTAAGTGTCGCTGGTTACTGATTTGTACTGACTGAAAAATATTCTAAGTGTCAGTGGTTACTGATTTGTACTGCTTCAAAAATATTCTAAGTGTCAGTGTTTACTGATTTGTACTGCTTCAAAAATATTCTAAGTGTCAGAGGTTACTGATTTGTACTGCTTCAAAAATATTCTAAGTGTCAGTGGTTACTGATTTGTACTGCTTCAAAAATATTCTAAGTGTCAGAGGTTACTGATTTGTACTGCTTCAAAAATATTCTAAGTGTCAGAGTTTACTGATTTGTACTGCTTCAAAAATATTCTAAGTGTCCGTGGTTACTGATTTGTACTGCTTCAAAAATATTCCAAGTGTTGTGGTTACTGATTTGTACTGACTGAAAATATTCTAAGTGTCAGTGGTTACTGATTTGTACTGCTTCAAAAATATTCTAAGTGTCAGTGGTTACTGATTTGTACTGACTGAAAAATATTCTAAGTGTCAGTGGTTACTGATTTGTCTGCTTCAAAAATATTCTAAGTGTCAGTGTTTACTGATTTGTACTTCTTCAAAAATATTCTAAGTGTCCGTGGTTACTGATTTGTACTGCTTCAAAAATATTCCAAGTGTTGCTGGTTACTGATTTGTACTGACTGAAAAATATTCTATGTGTCAGTGGTTACTGATTTGCACTGCTTCAAAAATATTCTAAGTGTCAGTGGTTACTGATTTGTACTGCTTCAAAAATTTTCTAAGTGTCAGTGGTTACTGATTTGTACTGCTTCAAAAATATTCTAAGTGTCGTTGGTTACTGATTTGTACTGACTGAAAAATATTCTAAGTGTCAGTGGTTACTGATTTGTACTGCTTCAAAAATATTCTAAGTGTCAGTGGTTAGTGATTTGTACTGCTTCAAAAATATTCTAAGTGTCGCTGGTTACTGATTTGTACTGACTGAAAAATATTCTAAGTGTCAGTGGTTACTGATTTGTACTGCTTCAAAAATATTCTAAGTGTCAGTGTTTACTGATTTGTAATGCTTCAAAAATATTCTAAGTGTCAGTGGTTACTGATTTGTACTGCTACAAAAATATTCTAAGTGTTGCTGGTTACTGATTTGTACTGACTGAAAAATATTCTAAGTGTCAGTGGTTACTGATTTGTACTGCTTCAAAAATATTCTAAGTGTCGCTGCTTACGGATTTGTACTGACTGAAAAATATTCTAAGTGTCAGTGGTTACTGATTTGCACTGCTTCAAAAATATTCCAAGTGTCAGTCGTTACTGATTTGTACTGCTTCAAAAATATTCTCAGTGTCAGTGCTTAGTGATTTGTACTGCTTCAAAAACATTCGAAGTGTCGCTGGTTACTGATTTGTACTGACTGAAAAATATTCTAAGTGTCAGAGTTTACTGATTTGTACTGCTTCAAAAATGTTCCAAGTGTCCGTGGTTACATATTTGTACTGCTTCAAAAATATTCCAAGTGTTGCTGGTTACTGATTTGTACTGACTGAAAGATATTCTAAGTGTCTGTGGTTACAGATTTGCACTGCTTCAAAAATATTCTAAGTGTCAGAGTTACTGATTTGTACTGCTTCAAAAATGTTCTAAGTGTCCGTGGTTACAGATTTGTACTGCTTCAAAAATATTCCAAGTGTCGCTGGTTACTGATTTGTACTGACTGAAAAATATTCTAAGTGTCAGTGGTTACTGATTTGCACTGCTTCAAAAATATTCTAAGTGTCAGAGTTTACTGATTTGTACTGCTTCAAAAATATTCTAAGTGTCAGAGTTTACTGATTTGTACTGCTTCAAAAATATTCTAAGTGTCCGTGGTTACATATTTGTACTGCTTCAAAAATATTCCAAGTGTTGCTGGTTACTGATTTGTACTGACTGAAAAATATTCTAAGTGTCAGTGGTTACTGATTTGTACTGCTTCAAAAATATTCTAAGTGTCAGTGGTTACTGATTTGTACTGCTTATAAAATATTCTAAGTGTCAGTGCTTAGTGATTTGTACTGCTTCAAAAACATTCTAAGTGTCGCTGGTTACTGATTTGTACTGACTGAAAAATATTCTAAGTGTCAGTGTTTACTGATTTGTACTGCTTCAAAAATATTCCAAGTGTCCGTGGTTACTGATTTGTACTGCTTCAAAAATATTCCAAGTGTTGCTGGTTACTGATTTGTACTGACTGAAAAATATTCTAAGTGTCTGTGGTTACTGATTTGTACTGCTTCAAAAATATTCGAAGTGTCAGTGTTTACTGATTTGTACTGCTTCAAAAATATTCTAAGTGTCAGTGGTTACTGATTTGTACTGCTTCAAAAATATTCCAAGTGTCGCTGGTTACTGATTTGTACTGACTGAAAAATATTCTAAGTGTCAGTGGTTACTGATTTGTACTGCTTCAAAAATATTCTAAGTGTCAGTGTTTACTGATTTGTACTGCTTCAAAAATATTCTAAGTGTCAGAGTTTACTGATTTGTACTGCTTCAAAAATATTCTAAGTGTCCGTGGTTACTATTTGTACTGCTTCAAAAATATTCCAAGTGTTGCTGGTTACTGATTTGTACTGACTGAAAAATATTCTAAGTGTCAGTGGTTACTGATTTGTACTGCTTCAAAAATATTCTAAGTGTCAGTGGTTACTGATTTGTACTGACTGAAAAATATTCTAAGTGTCAGTGGTTATAGATTTCGTCTGCTTCAAAAATATTCTAAGTGTCAGAGTTTACTGATTTGTACTTCTTCAAAAATATTCTAAGTGTCCGTGGTTACTGATTTGTACTGCTTCAAAAATATTCTAAGTTTTGCTGGTTACTGATTTGTACTGACTGAAAAATATTCTAAGTGTCAGTGGTTACTGATTTGCACTGCTTCAAAAATATTCCAAGTGTCAGTGGTTACTGATTTGTACTGCTTCAAAAATTTTCTAAGTGTCAGTGCTTAGTGATTTGTACTGCTTCAAAAATATTCTAAGTGTCGTGGTTACTGATTTGTACTGACTGAAAAATATTCTAAGTGTCAGTGGTTACTGATTTGTACTGCTTCAAAAATATTCTAAGTGTCAGTGCTTACTGATTTGTACTGCTTCAAAAATATTCTAAGTGTCGCTGGTTACTGATTTGTACTGACTGAAAAATATTCTAAGTGTCAGTGGTTACTGATTTGTACTGCTTCAAAAATATTCTAAGTGTCAGAGTTTACTGATTTGTAATGCTTCAAAAATATTCTAAGTGTCCGTGGTTACTATTTGTACTGCTTCAAAAATATTCCAAGTGTTGCTGGTTACTGATTTGTACTGACTGAAAAATATTCTAAGTGTCAGTGGTTACTGATTTGTACTGCTTCAAAAATATTCTAAGTGTCAGTGGTTACTGATTTGTACTGCTTCAAAAATATTCTTAGTGTCAGTGGTTACTGATTTGTTCTGCTTCAAAAATTTTCTAAGTGTCAGAGTTTACTGATTTGTACTGCTTCAAAAATATTCTAAGTGTCAGAGTTTACTGATTTGTACTGCTTCAAAAATATTCTAAGTGTCCGTGGTTACATATTTGTACTGCTTCAAAAATATTCCAAGTGTTGCTGGTTACTGATTTGTACTGACTGAAAAATATTCTAAGTGTCAGTGGTTACTGATTTGTACTGCTTCAAAAATATTCTAAGTGTCAGTGGTTACTGATTTGTACTGACTGAAAAATATTCTAAGTGTCAGTGGTTATAGATTTCGTCTGCTTCAAAAATATTCTAAGTGTCAGAGTTTACTTATTTGTACTTCTTCAAAAATGTTCTAAGTGTCCGTGTTTACAGATTTGTACTGCTTCAAAAATATTCCAAGTTTTGCTGGTTACTGATTTGTACTGACTGAAAAATATTCTATGTGTCAGTGGTTCCTGATTTGCACTGCTTCAAAAATATTCCAAGTGTCAGTGGTTACTGATTTGTACTGCTTTTAAAATTTTCTAAGTGTCAGTGCTTAGTGATTTGTACTCCTTCAAAAATATTCTAAGTGTCGTTGGTTACGGATTTGTACTGACTGAAAAATATTCTAAGTGTCAGTGGTTACTGATTTGTACTGCTTCAAAAATATTCTAAGTGTCAGTGCTTAGTGATTTGTACTGCTTCAAAAATATTCTAAGTGTCGCTGGTTACTGATTTGTACTGACTGAAAAATATTCTAAGTGTCAGTGGTTACTGATTTGTACTGCTTCAAAAATATTCTAAGTGTCAGTGTTTACTGATTTGTAATGCTTCAAAAATATTCTAAGTGTCCGTGGTTACATGATTTGTACTGCTACAAAAATATTCCAAGTGTTGCTGGTTACTGATTTGCACTGACTGAAAAACATTCTAAGTGTCAGTCGTTACTGATTTGTACTGATTCAAAAATATTCTAAGTGTCAGTCGTTACTGATTTGTACTGCTTCAAAAGTATTCTTAGTGTCAGTGGTTACTGATTTGTTCTGTTTTAAAAATTTTCGAAGTGTCAGAGTTTACTGATTTGTACTACTTCAAAAATATTCTAAGTGTCGCTGGTTACTGATTTGTTCTTACTGAAAGATATTCTAAGAGTCTGTGGTTACAGATTTGCACTGCTTCAAAAATATTCTAAGTGTCAGTGGTTACTGATTTGCACTGCTTCAAAAATATTCTAAGTGTCAGTCGTTACTGATTTGTACTGCTTCAAAAATATTCTAAGTGTCAGTGCTTAGTGATTTGTACTGCTTCAAAAATATTCTAAGTGTCGCTGCTTACGGATTTGTACAGACTGAAAAATATTCTAAGTGTCAGTGGCTACTGATTTGCACTGCTTCAAAAATATTCCAAGTGTCAGTCGTTACTGATTTGTACTGCTTCAAAAATATTCTCAGTGTCAGTGCTTAGTGATTTGTACTGCTTCAAAAACATTCGAAGTGTCGCTGGTTACTGATTTGTACTGACTGAAAAATATTCTAAGTGTCAGAGTTTACTGATTTGTACTGCTTCAAAAATGTTCCAAGTGTCCGTGGTTACATATTTGTACTGCTTCAAAAATGTTCCAAGTGTTGCTGGTTACTGATTTGTACTGACTGAAAGATATTCTAAGTGTCTGTGGTTACAGATTTGCACTGCTTCAAAAATATTCTAAGTGTCAGAGTTTACTGATTTGTACTGCTTCAAAAATGTTCTAAGTGTCCGTGGTTACAGATTTGTACTGCTTCAAATATATTCCAAGCGTCGCTGGTTACTGATTTGTACTGACTGAAAAATATTCTAAGTGTCAGTGGTTACTGATTTGCACTGCTTCAAAAATATTCTAAGTGTCAGAGTTTACTGATTTGTACTGCTTCAAAAATATTCTAAGTGTCAGAGTTTACTGATTTGTACTGCTTCAAAAATGTTCTAAGTGTCCGTGGTTACATATTTGTACTGCTTCAAAAATATTCCAAGTGTTGCTGGTTACTGATTTGTACTGACTGAAAAATATTCTAAGTGTCAGTGGTTACTGATTTGTACTGACTGAAAAATATTCTAAGTGTCAGTGGTTATAGATTTCGTCTGCTTCAAAAATATTCTAAGTGTCAGAGTTTACTGATTTGTACTTCTTCAAAAATGTTCTAAGTGTCCGTGGTTACAGATTTGTACTGCTTCAAAAATATTCGAAGTTTTGCTGGTTACTGATTTGTACTGACTGAAAAATATTCTAAGTGTCAGTGGTTCCTGATTTGCACTGCTTCAAAAATATTCCAAGTGTCAGTGGTTACTGATTTGTACTGCTTTTAAAATTTTCTAAGTGTCAGTGCTTAGTGATTTGTACTGCTTCAAAAATATTCGAAGTGTCGCTGGTTACTGATTTGTACTGACTGAAAAATATTCTAAGTGTCAGTGGTTACTGATTTGTACTGCTTCAAAAATATTCTAAGTGTCAGTGCGTACTGATTTGTACTGCTTCAAAAATATTCTAAGTGTCAGTGTTACTGATTTGTACTGCTTCAAAAATATTCTAAGTGTCGTGGTTACTGATTTGTACTGACTGAAAAATATTCTAAGTGTCAGTGGTTACTGATTTGTACTGCTTCAAAAATATTCTAAGTGTCAGTGGTTACTGATTTGTACTGCGTCAAAAATATTCTAAGTGTCCGTGGTTACTGATTTGTACTGCTTCAAAAATATTCAAGTGTTGCTGGTTACTGATTTGTACTGACTGAAAAATATTCTAAGTGTCAGTGGTTACTGATTTGTACTGCTTCAAAAATATTCTAAGTGTCAGTGCTTACTGATTTGTACTGCTTCAAAAATATTCTAAGTGTCGCTGGTTACTGATTTGTACTGACTGAAAAATATTCTAAGTGTCAGTGGTTACTGATTTGTACTGCTTCAAAAATATTCTAAGTGTCAGTGGTTAGTGATTTGTACTGCTTCAAAAACATTCTAAGTGTCGCTGGTTACTGATTTGTACTGACTGAAAAATGTTCTAAGTGTCAGAGGTTACTGATTTGTACTGCTTCAAAAATATTCTAAGTGTCAGTGGTTACTGATTTGTACTGCTTCAAAAATATTCCAAGTGTTGTGGTTACTGATTTGTACTGACTGAAAAATATTCTAAGTGTCAGTGGTTACTGATTTGTACTGCTTCAAAAATATTCTGAGTGTCAGTGGTTACTGATTTGTACTGCTTCAAAAATATTCTGAGTGTCGCTGGTTACTGATTTGTACTGACTGAAAAATATTCTAAGTGTCAGTGGTTACTGATTTGTACTGCTTCAAAATTATTCTAAGTGTCAGTTGTTACTGATTTGTACTGACTGAAAAATATTCTAAGTGTCAGTGGTTACTGATGTGTACTGCTTCAAAAATATTCTAAGTGTCAGTGGTTACTGATTTGTACTGCTTCAAAAATATTCTAAGTGTCGCTGGTTACAGATTTGTACTGACTGAAAAGTATTCTAAGTGTCAGTGGTTACTGATTTGTACTGCTTCAAAAATATTCTAAGTGTTGCTGGTTACTGATTTGTACTGACTGAAAAATATTCTAAGTGTCAGAGGTTACTGATTTGTACTGCTTCAAAAATATTCAAAGTGTCAGTGGTTACTGATTTGTTCTGCTTCAAAAATATTCTAAGTGTCGCTGGTTCCTGATTTGTACTGACTGAAAAATATTCTAAGTGTCAGTGGTTACTGTTTTGTACTGCTTCAAAAATATTCTAAGTGTCAGTGGTTACTGATTTGTACTGCTTCAAAAATATTCTAAGTGTCGCTGGTTACTGATTTGTACTGCTGAAAAAATATTCTAAGTGTCATGGTTACTGATTTTTACTGCTTCAAAAATATTCTAAGTGTCAGTGGTTACTGATGTGTACTGCTTCAAAAATATTCTAAGTGTCACTGGTTACTGATTTGTACTGACTGAAAAATATTCTAAGTGTCAGTGGTTACTGATTTGTACTGCTTCAAAAATATTCTAAGTGTCGCTGGCTACTGATTTGTACTGATTGAAAAATATTCCAAGTGTCAGTGGTTACTGATTTGTACTGCTTCAAAAATATTCTAAGTGTCAGTGGTTACTGATTTGTACTGCTTCAAAAATATTCTAAGTGTCAGTGGGTACTGATTTGTACTGCTTCAAAAATATTCCAAGTGTCGCTGGTTCCTGATTTGTACTGACTGAAAAATATTCTAAGTGTCAGTGGTTACTGTTTTGTACTGCTTCAAAAATATTCTAAGTGTCAGTGGTTACTGATTTGTACTGCTTCAAAAATATTCTAAGTGTCGCTGGTTACTGAGTTGTACTGCTTCAAAAATATTCCAAGTGTCGCTGGTTACTGATTTGTACTGATTTAAAAATATTCCAAGTGTCGCTGGTTACTGATTTGTACGGACTGAAAAATATTCTAAGTGTCAGTGGTTACTGATTTGTACTGCTTCAAAAATATTTAAGTGTCAGTGGTTACTGATTTTTACTGCTTCAAAAATATTCTAAGTGTCGCTGGTTACTGATTTGTACTGACTGAAAAATATTCTAAGTGTCAGTGGTTACTGATTCGTACTGCTTCAAAAAAATTCTAAGTGTCAGTGGTTACAGATTTGTACTGACTGAAAAATATTTTAATAGTGTTTACTGATTTGTGCTGCTTCAAAAATATTCTAAGTGTCAGTGGTTACTGATTTGTACTGCTTCAAAAATATTCGAAGTGTTGCTGGTTACTGATTTGTACTGCTTCAAAAATATTCTCAGTGTCAGTGGTTACTGATTTGTACTGACTGAAAAATAGTCTAAGTGTCGGTGGTTACTGATTTGTACTGCTTCAAAAATATTCCAAGTGTCGCTGGTTACTGATTTGTCCTGACTGAAAAATATTCAAAGTGTCAGTGGTTACTGATTTGTACTGCTTCAAAAATATTCGAAGTGTCAGTGGTTACAGATTTGTACTGACTGAAAAATATTCTAAGAGTCAGTGGTTACTGATTTGTACTGCTTCAAAAATATTCTAAGTGTCAGTGGTTACTGATTTGTACTGCTTCAAAAATATTCTAAGTGTCACTGGTTACTGATTTGTACTGAGTGAAAAATATTTTAAGTGTCAGTGGTTACTGATTTGTACAGCTTCAAAAATATTCTAAGTGTCAGTGGTTACTGATTTGTACTGCTTCAAAAATATTCTAAGTGTTGCTGGTTACTGATTTGTACTGACTGAAAAAATATTCAAGTGTCAGTGGTTACTGATTTTTACTGCTTCAAAAATATTCTAAGTGTCAGTGGTTACTGATTTGTACTGCTTCAAAAATATTCTAAGTGTTGCTGATTACTGATTTGTACTGCTTCAAAAATATTCCAAGTGTCAGTGGTTACTGATTTGTACTGCTTCAAAAATATTCCAAGTGTCGCTGGTTACAGATTTGTACTGACTGAAAAGTATTCTAAGTGTCAGTGGTTACTGATTTGTACTGCTTCAAAAATATTCTAAGTGTCAGTGGTTACTGATTTGTACTGCTTCAAAAATATTCTTAGTGTTGCTGGTTACTGATTTGTACTGCTTCAAAAATATTCTATGTGTCGCTGGTTACTGATTTGTACTGACTGAAAAATATTCTAAGTGTCAGTGGTTACTGATTTGTACTGCTTCAAACATATTCTAAGTGTCAGTGGTTCCTGATTTGTACTGCTTCAAAAATATTCTAAGTGTCACTGGTTACTGATTTGTACTGACTGAAAAATATTCGAAGTGTCAGTGGTTACTGATTTGTACAGCTTCAAAAATATTCTAAGTGTCAGTGGTTACTGATTTGTACTGCTTCAAAAATATTCTAAGTGTCACTGGTTACTGATTTGTACTGACTGAAAAATATTCTAAGAGTCAGTGGTTACTGATTTGTACAGCTTCAAAAATATTCTAAGTGTCAGTGGTTACTGATTTGTACTGCTTCAAAAATATTCTAAGTGTCAGTGGGTACTGATTTGTACTGACTGAAAAATATTCTAAATGTCAGTGGTTACTGATTTGTACTGCTTCAAAAATATTCCAAGTGTCGCTGGTTACTGATTTGTACTGACTGAAAAATATCCTAAGTGTCAGTGGTTACTGATTTGTACTGCTTCAAAAATATTCGAAGTGTCAGTGGTTACTGATTTGTACTGACTGAAAAATATTCTAAGAGTCAGTGTTTACTGATTTGTACTGCTTCAAAAATATTCCAAGTGTCGCTGGTTACTGATTTGTACTGCTTCAAAAATATTCTAAGTGTCACTGGTTACTGATTTGTACTGACTGAAAAATATTCTAAGAGTCAGTGGTTACTGATTTGTACTGCTTCAAAAATATTCTAAGTGTTGCTGGTTACTGATTTGTACTGCTTCAAAAATATTCTAAGTGTCAGTGGGTACTGATGTGTACTGACTGAAAAATATTCTAAGTGTCAGTGGTTACTGATTTGTACTGCTTCAAAAATATTCTAAGTGTCGCTGGCTACTGATTTGTACTGACTGAAAAATAATCCAAGTGTCAGTGGTTACTGATTTGTACTGCTTCAAAAATATTCTAAGTGTCAGTGGTTACTGATTTGTACTGCTTCAAAAATATTCTAAGTGTTGCTGTTACTGATTTGTACTGCTTCAAAAATATTCCAAGTGTCAGTGGTTACTGATTTGTACTGCTTCAAAAACATTCCAAGTGTCGCTGGTTACTGATTTGTACTGACTGAAAAGTATTCTAAGTGTCAGTGGTTACTGATTTGTACTGCTTCAAAAATATTCTAAGTTTCAGTGGTTACTGATTTGTACTGCTGAAAAATATTCTAAGTGTCAGTGGTTACTGATGTGTACTGCTTCAAAAATATTCTAAGTGTCAGTGGTTACTGATTTGTACTGCTTCAAAAACATTCCAAGTGTCGTGGTTACTGATTTGTACTGACTGAAAAGTATTCTAAGTGTCAGTGGTTACTGATTTGTACTGCTTCAAAAATATTCCAAGTGTCGCTGGTTACTGATTTGTACTGACTGAAAAATATTCTAAGTGTCAGAGGTTACAGATTTGTACTGCTTCAAAAATATTCAAAGTGTCAGTGGTTACTGATTTGTTCTGCTTCAAAAATATTCTAAGTGTCGTGGTTACTGATTTGTACTGACTGAAAAATATTCTAAGTGTCAGTGGTTACTGTTTTGTACTGCTTCAAAAATATTCTAAGTGTCAGTGGTTACTGATTTGTACTGCTTCAAAAATATTCTAAGTGTCGCTGGTTACTGATTTGTACTGACTGAAAAATATTCTAAGTGTCAGTGGTTACTGATTTTTACTGCTTCAAAAATATTCCAAGTGTCAGTGGTTACTGATGTGTACTGCTTCAAAAATATTCTAAGTGTCAGTGGTTACTGATTTGTACTGACTGAAAAATATTCTAAGTGTCAGTGGTTACTGATTTGTACTGCTTCAAAAATATTCTAAGTGTCGCTGGCTACTGATTTGTACTGATTGAAAAATATTCCAAGTGTCAGTGGTTACTGATTTGTACTGCTTCAAAAATATTCTAAGTGTCAGTGGTTACTGATTTGTACTGCTTCAAAAAATATTCTAAGTGTCAGTGGGTACTGATTTGTACTGACTCAAAAATATTCAAGTGTCGCTGGTTACTGATTGGTACTGACTGAAAAATATTCTAAGTGTCAGTGGTTACTGTTTTGTACTGCTTCAAAATATTCTAAGTGTCAGTGGTTCCTGATTTGTACTGCTTCAAAAATATTCTAAGTGTCGTGGTTACTGATTTGTACTGCTTCAAAAATATTCCAAGTGTCGCTGGTTACTGATTTGTACTGATTTAAAAATATTCCAAGTGTCGTGGTTACTGATTTGTACGGACTGAAAAATATTCTAAGTGTCAGTGGTTACTGATTTGTACTGCTTCAAAAATATTTAAGTGTCAGTGGTTACTGATTTTTACTGCTTCAAAAATATTCAAGTGTCGCTGGTTACTGATTTGTACTGACTGAAAAATATTCTAAGTGTCAGTGGTTACTGATTTGTACTGCTTCAAAAAAATTCTAAGTGTCAGTGGTTACAGATTTGTACTGACTCAAAAATATTTTAATAGTGTTTACTGATTTGTACTGCTTCAAAAATATTCTAAGTGTCAGTGGTTACTGATTTGTACTGCTTCAAAAATATTCAAGTGTTGCTGGTTACTGATTTGTACTGCTTCAAAAATATTCTAAGTGTCAGTGGGTACTGATTTGTACTGACTGAAAAATAGTCTAAGTGTCAGTGGTTACTGATTTGTACTGCTTCAAAAATATTCCAAGTGTCGCTGGTTACTGATTTGTCCTGACTGAAAAATATCCAAAGTGTCAGTGGTTACTGATTTGTACTGCTTCAAAAATATTCTAAGTTTCAGTGGTTACTGATTTGTACTGACTGAAAAATATTCTAAGAGTCAGTGTTTACTGATTTGTGCTGCTTCAAAAATATTCTAAGTGTCAGTGGTTACTGATTTGTACTGCTTCAAAAATATTCTAAGTGTCACTGGTTACTGATTTGTACTGACTGAAAAATATTTTAAGTGTCAGTGGTTACTGATTTGTACAGCTTCAAAAATATTCTAAGTGTCAGTGGTTACTGATTTGTACTGCTTCAAAAATATTCTAAGTGTTGCTGGTTACTGATTTGTACTGACTGAAAAAATATTCTAAGTGTCAGTGGTTACTGATTTTTACTGCTTCAAAAATATTCTAAGTGTCAGTGGTTACTGATTTGTACTGCTTCAAAAATATTCTAAGTGTTGCTGATTACTGATTTGTACTGCTTCAAAAATATTCCAAGTGTCAGTGGTTACTGATTTGTACTGCTTCAAAAATATTCTAAGTGTCGCTGGTTACAGATTTGTACTGACTGAAAAGTATTCTAAGTGTCAGTGGTTACTGATTTGTACTGCTTCAAAAATATTCTAAGTGTCAGTGGTTACTGATTTGTACTGCTTCAAAAATATTCTAAGTGTGCTGGTTACTGATTTGTACTGCTTCAAAAATATTCTATGTGTCGCTGGTTACTGATTTGTACTGACTGAAAAATATTCTAAGTGTCAGTGGTTACTGATTTGTACTGCTTCAAACATATTCTAAGTGTCAGTGGTTACTGATTTGTGTACTGCTTCAAAAATATTCTAAGTGTCACTGGTTACTGATTTGTACTGACTGAAAAATATTCGAAGTGTCAGTGGTTACTGATTTGTACAGCTTCAAAAATATTCTAAGTGTCAGTGGTTACTGATTTGTACTGCTTCAAAAATATTCTAAGTGTCACTGGTTACTGATTTGTACTGACTGAAAAATATTCTAAGAGTCAGTGGTTACTGATTTGTACAGCTTCAAAAATATTCTAAGTGTCAGTGGTTACTGATTTGTACTGCTTCAAAAATATTCTAAGTGTCAGTGGGTACTGATTTGTACTGACTGAAAAATATTCTAAATGTCAGTGGTTACTGATTTGTACTGCTTCAAAAATATTCTAAGTGTCGCTGGTTCCTGATTTGTACTGACTGAAAAATTTTCTAAGTGTCAGTGGTTACTGATTTGTACTGCTTCAAAAATATTCGAAGTGTCAGTGGTTACAGATTTGTACTGACTCAAAAATATTCTAAGAGTCAGTGGTTACTGATTTGTGCTACTTCAAAAATATTCTAAGTGTCAGTGGTTACTGATTTGTACTGCTTCAAAAATATTCTAAGTGTCGCTGGTTACTGATTTGTACTGACTGAAAAAATATTCTAAGTGTCAGTGGTTACTGATTTTTACTGCTTCAAAAATATTCTAAGTGTCAGTGGTTACTGATTTGTACTGCTTCAAAAATATTCTAAGTGTCGCTGATTACTGATTTGTACTGCTTCAAAAATATTCTAAGTGTCAGTGGTTACTGATTTGTACTGCTTCAAAAATATTCCAAGTGTCGCTGGTTACAGATTTGTACTGACTGAAAAGTATTCTAAGTGTCAGTGGTTACTGATTTGTACTGCTTCAAAAATATTCTAAGTGTCAGTGGTTACTGATTTGTACTGCTTCAAAAATATTCTTAGTGTTGCTGGTTACTGATTTGTACTGCTTCAAAAATATTCTATGTGTCGCTGGTTACTGATTTGTACTGACTGAAAAATATTCTAAGTGTCAGTGGTTACTGATTTGTACTGCTTCAAACATATTCTAAGTGTCAGTGGTTCCTGATTTGTACTGCTTCAAAAATATTCTAAGTGTCACTGGTTACTGATTTGTACTGACTGAAAAATATTCGAAGTGTCAGTGGTTACTGATTTGTACAGCTTCAAAAATATTCTAAGTGTCAGTGGTTACAGATTTGTACTGCTTCAAAAATATTCTAAGTGTCAGTGGTTACTGATTTGTACTGACTTCAAAAATATTCTAAGAGTCAGTGGTTACTGATTTGTACAGCTTCAAAAATATTCTAAGTGTCAGTGGTTACTGATTTGTACTGCTTCAAATATATTCTAAGTGTCAGTGGGTACTGATTTGTACTGACTGAAAAATATTCTAAATGTCAGTGGTTACTGATTTGTACTGCGTCAAAAATATTCCAAGTGTCGCTGGTTCCTGATTTGTACTGACTGAAAAATATTCAAAGTGTCAGTGGTTACTGATTTGTACTGCTTCAAAAATATTCGAAGTGTCAGTGGTTACTGATTTGTACTGACTGAAAAATATTCTAAGAGTCAGTGGTTACTGATTTGTGCTACTTCAAAAATATTCCAAGTGTCAGTGGTTACTGATTTGTACTGCTTCAAAAATATTCTAAGTGTCAGTGGTTACTGATTTGTACTGACTGAAAAATATTCTAAGAGTCAGTGGTTACTGATTTGTACTGCTTCAAAAATATTCTAAGTGTTGCTGGTTACTGATTTGTACTGCTTCAAAAATATTCTAAGTGTCAGTGGGTACTGATTTGTACTGACTGAAAAATATTCTAAGTGTCAGTGGTTACTGATTTGTACTGCTTCAAAAATATTCTAAGTGTCGCTGGCTACTGATTTGTACTGACTGAAAAATATTCTAAGTGTCAGTGGTTACTGATTTGTACTGCTTCAAAAATATTCTAAGTGTCAGTGGTTACTGATTTGTACTGCTTCAAAAATATTCTAAGTGTTGCTGATTACTGATTTGTACTGCTTCAAAAATATTCCAAGTGTCAGTGGTTACTGATTTGTACTGCTTCAAAAATATTCTAAGTGTCGTGGTTACTGATTTGTACTGACTGAAAAGTATTCTAAGTGTCAGTGGTTACTGATTTGTACTGCTTCAAAAATATTCTAAGTTTCAGTGGTTACTGATTTGTACTGACTCAAAAATATTCTAAGTGTCAGTGGTTACTGATGTGTACTGCTTCAAAAATATTCTAAGTGTCAGTGGTTACTGATTTGTACTGCTTCAAAAATATTCCAAGTGTCGCTGGTTACAGATTTGTACTGACTGAAAAGTATTCTAAGTGTCAGTGGTTATTGATTTGTACTGCTTCAAAAATATTCCAAGTGTTGCTGGTTACTGATTTGTACTGACTGAAAAATATTCTAAGTGTCAGAGGTTACTGATTTGTACTGCTTCAAAAATATTCAAAGTGTCAGTGGTTACTGATTTGTTCTGCTTCAAAAATATTCTAAGTGTCGCTGGTTCCTGATTTGTACTGACTGAAAAATATTCTAAGTGTCAGTGGTTACTGTTTTGTACTGCTTCAAAAATATTCTAAGTGTCAGTGGTTACTGATTTGTACTGCTTCAAAAATATTCTAAGTGTCGCTGGTTACTGATTTGTACTGACTGAAAAAATATTCTAAGTGTCATTGGTTACTGATTTTTACTGCTTCAAAAATATTCAAGTGTCAGTGGTTACTGATGTGTACTGCTTCAAAAATATTCTAAGTGTCAGTGGTTACTGATTTGTACTGACTGAAAAATATTCTAAGTGTCAGTGGTTACTGATTTGTACTGCTTCAAAAATATTCTAAGTGTCGCTGGCTACTGATTTGTACTGATTGAAAAATATTCCAAGTGTCAGTGGTTACTGATTTGTACTGCTTCAAAAATATTCTAAGTGTCAGTGGTTACTGATTTGTACTGCTTCAAAAATATTCTCAGTGTCAGTGGTTACTGATTTGTACTGACTGAAAAATATTCCAAGTGTCGTGGTTACTGATTTGTACTGACTGAAAAATATTCTAAGTGTCAGTGGTTACTGTTTTGTACTGCTTCAAAAATATTCTAAGTGTCAGTGGTTACTGATTTGTACTGCTTCAAAAATATTCTAAGTGTCGCTGGTTACTGAGTTGTACTGCTTCAAAAATATTCTAAGTGTCGCTGGTTACTGATTTGTACTGATTAAAATATTCTAAGTGTCGCTGGTTACTGATTTGTACGGACTGAAAAATATTCTAAGTGTCAGTGGTTACTGATTTGTACTGCTTCAAAAATATTTAAGTGTCAGTGGTTACTGATTTTTACTGCTTCAAAAATATTCAAGTGTCGCTGGTTACTGATTTGTACTGACTGAAAAATATTCTAAGTGTCAGTGGTTACTGATTCGTACTGCTTCAAAAAAATTCTAAGTGTCAGTGGTTACAGATTTGTACTGACTGAAAAATATTTTAATAGTGTTTACTGATTTGTGCTGCTTCAAAAATATTCTAAGTGTCAGTGGTTACTGATTTGTACTGCTTCAAAAATATTCGAAGTGTTGCTGGTTACTGATTTGTACTGCTTCAAAAATATTCTCAGTGTCGGTGGTTACTGATTTGTACTGACTGAAAAATAGTCTAAGTGTCAGTGGTTACTGATTTGTACTGCGTCAAAAATATTTTAAGTGTCGCTGGTTACTGATTTGTCCTGACTGAAAAATATTCTAAGTGTCAGTGGTTACTGATTTGTACTGCTTCAAAAATATTCTAAGTTTCAGTGGTTACTGATTTGTACTGACTGAAAAATATTCTAAGAGTCAGTGTTTACTGATTTGTGCTGCTTCAAAAATATTCTAAGTGTCAGTGGTTACTGATTTGTACTGCTTCAAAAATATTCTAAGTGTCAGTGGTTACTGATTTGTACTGACTGAAAAATATTTTAAGTGTCAGTGGTTACTGATTTGTACAGCTTCAAAAATATTCTAAGTGTCAGTGGTTACTAACTTGTACAGCTTCAAAAATATTCTAAGTGTTGCTGGTTACTGATTTGTACTGACTGAAAAAATATTCCAAGTGTCAGTGGTTACTGATTTTTACTGCTTCAAAAATATTCTAAGTGTCAGTGGTTACTGATTTGTACTGCTTCAAAAATATTCTAAGTGTTGCTGATTACTGATTTGTACTGCTTCAAAAATATTCAAGTGTCAGTGGTTACTGATTTGTACTGCTTCAAAAACATTCCAAGTGTCGCTGGTTACTGATTTGTACTGACTGAAAAGTATTCTAAGTGTCAGTGGTTACTGATTTGTACTGCTTCAAAAATATTCTAAGTGTCAGTGGTTACTGATTTGTACTGCTTCAAAAATATTCTTAGTGTTGCTGGTTACTGATTTGTACTGCTTCAAAAATATTCTATGTGTCGCTGGTTACTGATTTGTACTGACTGAAAAATATTCTAAGTGTCAGTGGTTACTGATTTGTACTGCTTCAAAAATATTCTAAGTGTCAGTGGTTACTGATTTGTACTGCTTCAAAAATATTCTAAGTGTCATGGTTACTGATTTGTACTGACTGAAAAATATTCGAAGTGTCAGTGGTTACTGATTTGTACAGCTTCAAAAATATTCTAAGTGTCAGTGGTTACTGATTTGTACTGCTTCAAAAATATTCTAAGTGTCACTGGTTACTGATTTGTACTGACTGAAAAATATTCTAAGAGTCAGTGGTTACTGATTTGTACAGCTTCAAAAATATTCTAAGTGTCAGTGGTTACTGATTTGTACTGCTTCAAAAATATTCTAAGTGTCAGTGGGTACTGATTTGTACTGACTGAAAAATATTCTAAATGTCAGTGGTTACTGATTTGTACTGCGTCAAAAATATTCCAAGTGTCGCTGGTTCCTGATTTGTACTGACTGAAAAATATCCAAAGTGTCAGTGGTTACTGATTTGTACTGCTTCAAAAATATTCGAAGTGTCAGTGGTTACTGATTTGTACTGACTGAAAAATATTCTAAGAGTCAGTGTTTACTGATTTGTACTACTTCAAAAATATTCCAAGTGTCAGTGGTTACTGATTTGTACTGCTTCAAAAATATTCTAAGTGTCACTGGTTACTGATTTGTACTGACTGAAAAATATTTTAAGTGTCAGTGGTTACTGATTTGTACTGCTTCAAAAATATTCTAAGTGTTGCTGGTTACTGATTTGTACTGCTTCAAAAATATTCTAAGTGTCAGTGGGTACTGATTTGTACTGACTGAAAAATATTCTAAGTGTCAGTGGTTACTGATTTGTACTGCTTCAAAAATATTCTAAGTGTCGCTGGCTACTGATTTGTACTGACTGAAAAATAATCCAAGTGTCAGTGGTTACTGATTTGTACTGCTTCAAAAATATTCTAAGTGTCAGTGGTTACTGATTTGTACTGCTTCAAAAATATTCTAAGTGTTGCTGATTACTGATTTGTACTGCTTCAAAAATATTCCAAGTGTCAGTGGTTACTGATTTGTACTGCTTCAAAAATATTCCAAGTGTCGTGGTTACTGATTTGTACTGACTGAAAAGTATTCTAAGTGTCAGTGGTTACTGATTTGTACTGCTTCAAAAATATTCTAAGTGTCGCTGGTTACTGATTTGTACTGACTGAAAAATATTCTAAGTGTCAGTGGTTACTGATTTGTTCTGCTTCAAAAATATTCGAAGTGTCGCTGGTTACTGAGTTGTACTGCTTCAAAAATATTCAAGTGTCGCTGGTTACTGATTTGTACTGACTGAAAAAATATTCTAAGTGTCAGTGGTTACTGATTTTTACTGCTTCAAAAATATTCTAAGTGTCAGTGGTTACTGATTTGTACTGCTTCAAAAATATTCTAAGTGTCGCTGGTTACTGATTTGTACTGCTTCAAAAATATTCTAAGTGTCATTGGTTACTGATTTGTACTGCTTCAAAAATATTCTATGTGTCGCTGGTTACTGATTTGTTCTGACTGAAAAATATTCTAAGTGTCAGTGGTTACTGATTTTTACTGCTTCAAAAATATTCTATGTGTCGCTGGTTACTGATTTGTACAGACTGAAAAATATTCTAAGTGTCAGTGGTTACTGATTTGTACTGCTTCAAAAATATTCAAGTGTCAGTGGTTACTGATCTGTACTGCTTCAAAAATATTCTAAGTGTTGCTGGTTACAGATTTGTACTGCTTCAAAAATATTCTATGTGTCGCTGGTTACTGATTTGTACTGACTGAAAAATATTCTAAGTGTCAGTGGTTACTGATTTGTACTGCTTCAAACATATTCTAAGTGTCAGTGGTTCCTGATTTGTACTGCTTCAAAAATATTCTAAGTGTCACTGGTTACTGATTTGTACTGACTGAAAAATATTCGAAGTGTCAGTGGTTACTGATTTGTACAGCTTCAAAAATATTCTAAGTGTCAGTGGTTACTGATTTGTACTGCTTCAAAAATATTCTAAGTGTCACTGGTTACTGATTTGTACTGACTGAAAAATATTCTAAGAGTCAGTGGTTACTGATTTGTGCAGCTTCAAAAATATTCTAAGTGTCAGTGGTTACTGATTTGTACTGCTTCAAAAATATTCTCAGTGTCAGTGGGTACTGATTTGTACTGACTGAAAAATAATCTAAGTGTCAGTGGTTACTGATTTGTACTGCGTCAAAAATATTCCAAGTGTCGCTGGTTCCTGATTTGTACTGACTGAAAAATATCCAAAGTGTCAGTGGTTACTGATTTGTACTGCTTCAAAAATATTCGAAGTGTCAGTGGTTCCAGATTTGTACTGACTGAAAAATATTCTAAGAGTCAGTGTTTACTGATTTGTACTGCTTCAAAAATATTCCAAGTGTCAGTGGTTACTGATTTGTACTGCTTCAAAAATATTCTAAGTGTCACTGGTTACTGATTTGTACTGACTGAAAAATATTTTAAGTGTCAGTGGTTACAGATTTGTACTGCTTCAAAAATATTCTAAGTGTTGCTGGTTACTGATTTGTACTGCTTCAAAAATATTCTCAGTGTCAGTGGGTACTGATTTGTACTGACTGAAAAATATTCTAAGTGTCAGTGGTTACTGATTTGCACTGCTTCAAAAATATTCTAAGTCTCGCTGGTTACTGATTTGTACTGACTGAAAAATAATCCAAGTGTCAGTGGTTACTGATTTGTACTGCTTCAAAACATTCCAAGTGTCGCTGGTTACTGATTTGTACAGACTCAAAAATATTCTAAGTGTCAGTGGTTACTGATTTGTACTGCTTCAAAAATATTTAAGTGTCAGTGGTTACTGATTTGTACTGCTTCAAAAATATTCTAAGTGTCAGTGGTTACTGATTTGTTCTGCTTCAAAAATATTCAAGTGTCAGTGGTTACTGATTTGTTCTGCTTCAAAAATATTCTAAGTGTCAGTGGTTACTGATTTGTACTGCTTCAAAAATATTCTAAGTGTCAGTGGTTACTGATTTGTACTGCTTCAAAAATATTCCAAGTGTCGCTGGTTACTGATTTGTACTGACTGAAAAATAATCTAAGTGTCAGTGGTTACTGATTTGTACTGCTTCAAAAATATTCGAAGTGTCAGTGGTTACTGATTTGTACTGCTTCAAAAATATTCTAAGTGTCAGTGGTTACTGATTTGTACTGCTTCAAAAATATTCCAAGTTTCGCTGGTTACTGATTTGCATGAGTGAAAAATATTCTAAGTGTCAGTGCTTACTGATTTGTACTGCTTCAAAAATATTCCAAGTGTCAGTGGTTACTGATTTGTTCTGCTTCAAAAATATTCTAAGTGTCAGTGCTTCTGATTTGTACTGCTTCAAAAATATTCTAAGTGTCAGTGGTTACTGATTTGTACTGCTTCAAAAACATTCCAAGTGTCGCTGTTACTGATTTGTACTGACTGAAAAATAATCTAAATGTCAGTGGTTACTGATTTGTACTGGGTCAAAAATATTCGAAGTGTCAGTGGTTACTGATTTGTACTGCTTCAAACATATTCTAAGTGTTGCTGGTTACTGATTTGTACTGCTTCAAAAATATTCCAAGTGTAGCTGGTTACTGATTTGTACTGACTGAAAAATATTCCAAGTGTCAGTGCTTACTGATTTGTACTGCTTCAAAAATATTCCGAGTGTCAGTGGTTACTGATTTGTTCTGCTTCAAAAATATTCCAAGTTTCGCTGGTTACTGATTTGCATGAGTGAAAAATATTCTAAGTGTCAGTGCTTACTGATTTGTACTGCTTCAAAAATATTCAAGTGTCAGTGGTTACTGATTTGTTCTGCTTCAAAAATATTCTAAGTGTCAGTGCTTAGAATATTTTTGAAGCAGTACAAATCACTAAGTGTCGCTGGTTACTGATTTGTACTGCTTCAAAAATATTCTCAGTGTCAGTGGTTACTGATTTGTACTGCGTCAAAAATATTCTAAGTGTCAGTGGTTCCTGATTGGTGCTGCTTCAAAACTATTCTAAGTGTCAGTGGTTGCTGATTAGTACTGCTTCAAAAATATTCTAAGTGTCGCTGGTTACTGATTTGTACTGCTTCAAAAATATTCCAAGTGTCAGTGGTTACTGATTTGTACTGCTTCACAAATATTCCAAGTGTCAGTGGTTCCTGATTTGTACTGACTGAAAGATATTCTAAGTGTCAGTGTTACTGATTTGTACTGCTTCAAAAATATTTAAGTGTCAGTGGTTACTGATTTGTACTGCTTCAAAAATATTCTAAGTGTCAGTGGTTACTGATTTGTACTGCTTCAAAAATATTCGAAGTGTCGCTAGTTACTGATTTGTACTGACTGAAAAATAATCTAAGTGTCAGTGGTTACTGATTTGTACTGCTTCAAACATATTCTAAGTGTTGCTGGTTACTGATTTGTACTGCTACAAAAATATTCCAAGTGTAGCTGGTTACTGATTTGTACTGACTGAAAAATATTCCAAGTGTCAGTGCTTACTGATTTGTACTGCTTCAAAAATATTCCAAGTGTCAGTGGTTACTGATTTGTTCTGCTTCAAAAATATTCCAAGTTTCGCTGGTTACTGATTTGTATGAGTGAAAAATATTCTAAGTGTCAGTGGTTACTGATTTGTACTGCTTCAAAAATATTCCAAGTGTCAGTGGTTACTGATTTGTTCTGCTTCAAAAATATTCTAAGTGTCAGTGCTTAGTGATTTGTACTGCTTCAAAAATATTCTAAGTGTCGCTGGTTACTGATTTGTACTGCTTCAAAAATATTCTCAGTGTCAGTGGTTACTGATTTGTACTGCGTCAAAAATATTCCAAGTGTCAGTGGTTACTGATTGGTACTGCTTCAAAACTATTCTAAGTGTCAGTGGTTGCTGATTTGTACTGCTTCAAAAATATTCTAAGTGTCGCTGGTTACTGATTTGTACTGCTTCAAAAATATTCTAAGTGTCAGTGGTTACTGATTTGTACTGCTTCAAAAATATTCCAAGTGTCAGTGGTTACTGATTTGTACTGACTGAAAAATATTCTAAGTGTCAGTGGTGACTGATTTGTACTGCTTCAAAAATATTCTAAGTGTCGTGGTTACTGATTTGTACTGCTTCAAAAATATTCTAAGTGTCGTGGTTACTGATTTGTACTGACTGAAAAATATTCTAAGTGTCAGTGGTTACTGATTTGTACTGCTTCAAAAATATTCCAAGTGTCGCTGGTTACTGATTTGTACTGACTGAAAAATATTCTAAGTGTCAGTGGTTACTGATTTGTACTGCTTCAAAATTATTCTAAGTGTCAGTTGTTACTGATTTGTACTGACTGAAAAATATTCTAAGTGTCGTTGGTTACTGATTTGTACTGCTTCAAAAATATTCTAAGTGTCAGTGGTTACTGATTTGTAATGCTTCAAAAATATTCCAAGTGTCGCTGGTTACTGATTTGTCCTGACTGAAAAATATTCTAAGTGTCAGTGGTTACTGATTTGTACTGCTTCAAACATATTCCAAGTGTCAGTGGTTACTGATTTGTACTGACTGAAAAATATTCTAAGTGTCAGTGGTTTCTGATTTGTACTGCTTCAAAAATATTCTAAGTGTCAGTGGTTACTGATTTGTACTGCTTCAATAATATTCTTAGTGTCAGTGGTTTCTGATTTGTACTGACTGAAAAATATTCCAAGTGTCAGTGGTTGCTGATTTGTACTGCTTCAAAAATATTCTAAGTGTCACTGGTTTTTGATTTGTACTGACTGAAAAACATTCTAAATGTCGCTGGTTACTGATTTGTACTGCTTCAAAAATATTCTAAGTGTCGCTCGTTACTGATTTGTACTGACTGAAAAATATTCCAAGTGTCAGTGGTTACTGATTTGTACTGCTTCAAAAATATTCTAAGTGTCGCTGGTTACTGATTTGTACTGCTTCAAAAATATTCTAAATGTCGCTGGTTACTGATTTGTACTGCTTCAAAAATATTCTGTGTCGCTGGTTACTGATTTGTACTGACTGAAAAATATTCCCAGTGTCAGTGGTTACTGATTTGTACTGCGTCAAAAATATTCCAAGTGTCGCTGGTTACTGATTTGTACTGACTGAAAAATATTCAAAGTGTCAGTGGTTACTGATTTGTACTGCTTCAAAAATATTCGAAGTGTCAGTGGTTCCTGATTTGTACTGACTGAAAAATATTCTAAGAGTCAGTGTTTACTGATTTGTACTGCTTCAAAAATATTCCAAGTGTCAGTGGTTACTGATTTGTACTGCTTCAAAAATATTCTAAGTGTCGCTGGTTACTGATTTGTACTGACTGAAAAATATTTTAAGTGTCAGTGGTTACTGATTTGTACTGCTTCAAAAATATTCTAAGTGTTGCTGGTTACTGATTTGTACTGCTTCAAAAATATTCTAAGTGTCAGTGGGTACTGATTTGTACTGACTGAAAAATATTCTAAGTGTCAGTGGTTACTGATTTGTACTGCTTCAAAAATATTCTAAGTGTCGCTGGCTACTGATTTGTACTGACTGAAAAATATTCTAAGTGTCAGTGGTTACTGATTTGTACTGCTTCAAAAATATTCTAAGTGTCAGTGGTTACTGATTTGTACTGCTTCAAAAATATTCTAAGTGTTGCTGATTACTGATTTGTACTGCTTCAAAAATATTCCAAGTGTCAGTGGTTACTGATTTGTACTGCTTCAAAAATATTCTAAGTGTCAGTGGTTACTGATTTGTACTGCTTCAAAAATATTCTAAGTGTCGTGGTTACTGATTTGTACTGACTGAAAAATATTCTAAGTGTCAGTGGTTACTGATTTGTACTGCTTCAAAAATATTCTAAGTGTCAGTGGTTAGTGATTTGTACTGCTTCAAAAATATTCTAAGTGTCGCTGGTTACTGATTTGTACTGACTGAAAAATATTCTAAGTGTCAGTGGTTACTGATTTGTACTGCTTCAAAAATATTCTAAGTGTCAGAGGTTACTGATTTGTAATGCTTCAAAAATATTCTAAGTGTCGTGGTTACTGATTTGTACTGCTACAAAAATATTCCAAGTGTTGCTGGTTACTGATTTGTACTGACTGAAAAATATTCTAAGTGTCAGTGGTTACTGATTTGTACTGCTTCAAAAATATTCTAAGTGTCAGTGGTTACTGATTTGTACTGCTTCAAAAATATTCTTAGTGTCAGTGGTTACTGATTTGTACTGTTTCAAAAATATTCTAAGTGTCAGAGTTTACTGATTTGTACTGCTTCAAAAATATTCTAAGTGTCGCTGGTTACTGATTTGTTCTGACTGAAAAATATTCTAAGTGTCTGTGGTTACAGATTTGTACTGCTTCAAAAATATTCTAAGTGTCAGTGGTTACTGATTTGTACTGCTTCAAAAATATTCTAAGTGTCAGTGGTTACTGATTTGTACTGCTTCAAAAATATTCTAAGTGTCAGTGGTTACTGATTTGTACTGCTTCAAAAATATTCTAAGTGTCGCTGGTTACTGATTTGTACTGACTGAAAAATATTCTAAGTGTCAGTGGTTACTGATTTGTACTGCTTCAAAAATATTCCAAGTGTCAGTGGTTACTGATTTGTACTGCTTCAAAAATATTCTAAGTGTCAGTGGTTACTGATTTGTACTGCTTCAAAAATATTCGAAGTGTCGCTGGTTACTGATTTGTACTGACTGAAAAATATTCTAAGTGTCAGAGTTTACTGATTTGTACTGCTTCAAAAATATTCCAAGTGTCCGTGGTTACTGATTTGTACTGCTTCAAAAATATTCCAAGTGTTGCTGGTTACTGATTTGTACTGACTGAAAAATATTCTAAGTGTCTGTGGTTACTGATTTGTACTGCTTCAAAAATATTCTAAGTGTCAGAGGTTACTGATTTGTACTGCTTCAAAAATATTCTAAGTGTCCGTGGTTACTGATTTGTACTGCTTCAAAATATTCCAAGTGTCGCTGGTTACTGATTTGTACTGACTGAAAAATATTCTAAGTGTCAGTGGTTACTGATTTGTACTGCTTCAAAAATATTCTAAGTGTCAGTGTTACTGATTTGTACTGCTTCAAAAATATTCTAAGTGTCAGTGTTTACTGATTTGTACTGCTTCAAAAATATTCTAAGTGTCAGTGGTTACTGATTTGTACTGCTTCAAAAATATTCCAAGTGTGCTGGTTACTGATTTGTACTGACTGAAAAATATTCTAAGTGTCAGTGGTTACTGATTTGTACTGCTTCAAAAATATTCTAAGTGTCAGTGGTTACTGATTTGTACTGACTGAAAAATATTCTAAGTGTCAGTGGTTACTGATTTGTCTGCTTCAAAAATATTCTAAGTGTCAGAGGTTACTGATTTGTACTTCTTCAAAAATATTCTAAGTGTCCGTGGTTACTGATTTGTACTGCTTCAAAAATATTCCAAGTTTGCTGGTTACTGATTTGTACTGAATCAAAAATATTCTAAGTGTCAGTGGTTACTGATTTGTACTGCTTCAAAAATATTCCAAGTGTCAGTGGTTACTGATTTGTACTGCTTCAAAAATTTTCTAAGTGTCAGTGGTTACTGATTTGTACTGATTCAAAAATATTCGAAGTGTCGCTGGTTACTGATTTGTACTGACTGAAAAATATTCAAGTGTCAGTGGTTACTGATTTGTACTGCTTCAAAAATATTCTAAGTGTCAGTGCGTACTGATTTGTACTGCTTCAAAAATATTCTAAGTGTCAGTGGTTACTGATTTGTACTGCTTCAAAAATATTCTAAGTGTCGTGGTTACTGATTTGTACTGACTGAAAAATATTCTAAGTGTCAGTGGTTACTGATTTGTACTGCTTCAAAAATATTCTAAGTGTCAGTGGTTACTGATTTGTACTGCGTCAAAAATATTCTAAGTGTCCGTGGTTACTGATTTGTACTGCTACAAAAATATTCCATGTGTTGCTGGTTACTGATTTGTGCTGAGTGTAAAATATTCCATGTGACAGTGGTTACTAATTTGTACTACTTCAAAAATATTCTAAGTGTCAGTGGTTAGTGATTTGTACTGCTTCAAAAATATTCTAAGTGTCGCTGGTTACTGATTTGTACTGACTGAAAAATATTCTAAGTGTCAGTGGTTACTGATTTGTACTGCTTCAAAAATATTCTAAGTGTCAGTGGTTACTGATTTGTACTGCTTCAAAAATATTCGAAGTGTCGCTGGTTACTGATTTGTACTGACTGAAAAATGTTCTAAGTGTCAGAGGTTACTGATTTGTACTGCTTCAAAAATATTCTAAGTGTCCGTGGTTACTGATTTGTACTGCTTCAAAAATATTCCAAGTGTTGTGGTTACTGATTTGTACTGACTGAAAAATATTCTAAGTGTCAGTGGTTACTGATTTGTACTGCTTCAAAAATATTCTGAGTGTCAGTGGTTACTGATTTGTACTGCTTCAAAAATATTCTAAGTGTTGCTGGTTACTGATTTGTACTGACTGAAAAATATTCTAAGTGTCAGTGGTTACTGATTTGTACTGCTTCAAAATTATTCTAAGTGTCAGTTGTTACTGATTTGTACTGACTGAAAAATATTCTAAGTGTCAGTGGTTACTGATGTGTACTGCTTCAAAAATATTCTAAGTGTTGCTGGTTACTGATTTGTACTGCTTCAAAAATATTCTAAGTGTCGTGGTTACTGATTTGTAATGACTGAAAAATATTCCAAGTGTCAGTGGTTACTGATTTGTACTGCTTCAAAAACATTCCAAGTGTCGCTGGTTACTGATTTGTACTGACTGAAAAGTATTCTAAGTGTCACTGGTTACTGATTTGTACTGCTTCAAAAATATTCCAAGTGTTGCTGGTTACTGATTTGTACTGACTGAAAAATATTCTAAGTGTCAGAGGTTACTGATTTGTACTGCTTCAAAAATATTCAAAGTGTCAGTGGTTACTGATTTGTTCTGCTTCAAAAATATTCTAAGTGTCGCTGGTTCCTGATTTGTACTGACTGAAAAATATTCTAAGTGTCAGTGGTTACTGTTTTGTACTGCTTCAAATATATTCTAAGTGTCAGTGGTTCCTGATTTGTACTGCTTCAAAAATATTCTAAGTGTCGCTGGTTACTGATTTGTACTGACTGAAAAAATATTCTAAGTGTCATTGGTTACTGATTTTTACTGCTTCAAAAATATTCCAAGTGTCAGTGGTTACTGATGTGTACTGCTTCAAAAATATTCTAAGTGTCAGTGGTTACTGATTTGTACTGACTGAAAAATATTCTAAGTGTCAGTGGTTACTGATTTGTACTGCTTCAAAAATATTCTAAGTGTCGCTGGCTACTGATTTGTACTGATTGAAAAATATTCCAAGTGTCAGTGGTTACTGATTTGTACTGCTTCAAAAATATTCTAAGTGTCAGTGGTTACTGATTTGTACTGCTTCAAAAATATTCTCAGTGTCAGTGGTTACTGATTTGTACTGACTGAAAATATTCCAAGTGTCGCTGGTTCCTGATTTGTACTGACTGAAAAATATTCTAAGTGTCAGTGGTTACTGTTTTGTACTGCTTCAAAAATATTCTAAGTGTCAGTGGTTACTGATTTGTACTGCTTCAAAAATATTCTAAGTGTCGCTGGTTACTGAGTTGTACTGCTTCAAAAATATTCCAAGTGTCGCTGGTTACTGATTTGTACTGATTTAAAAATATTCCAAGTGTCGCTGGTTACTGATTTGTACGGACTGAAAAATATTCTAAGTGTCAGTGGTTACTGATTTGTACTGCTTCAAAAATATTTAAGTGTCAGTGGTTACTGATTTTTACTGCTTCAAAAATATTCTAAGTGTCGCTGGTTACTGATTTGTACTGACTGAAAAATATTCTAAGTGTCAGTGGTTACTGATTTGTACTGCTTCAAAAAAATTCTAAGTGTCAGTGGTTCCTGATTTGTACTGACTGAAAAATATTTTAATAGTGTTTACTGATTTGTACTGCTTCAAAAATATTCGAAGTGTCAGTGGTTACTGATTTGTACTGCTTCAAAAATATTCGAAGTGTTGCTGGTTACTGATTTGTACTGCTTCAAAAATATTCTAAGTGTCAGTGGGTACTGATTTGTACTGACTGAAAAATAGTCTAAGTGTCAGTGGTTACTGATTTGTACTGCTTCAAAAATATTCCAAGTGTCGCTGGTTACTGATTTGTCCTGACTGAAAAATATCCAAAGTGTCAGTGGTTACTGATTTGTACTGCTTCAAAAATATTCTAAGTTTCAGTGGTTACTGATTTGTACTGACTGAAAAATATTCTAAGAGTCAGTGTTTACTGATTTGTGCTGCTTCAAAAATATTCTAAGTGTCAGTGGTTACTGATTTGTACTGCTTCAAAAATATTCTAAGTGTCACTGGTTACTGATTTGTACTGAGTGAAAAATATTTTAAGTGTCAGTGGTTACTGATTTGTGCAGCTTCAAAAATATTCTAAGTGTCAGTGGTTACTGAGTTGTACTGCTTCAAAAATATTCTAAGTGTTGCTGGTTACTGATTTGTACTGACTGAAAAAATATTCCAAGTGTCAGTGGTTACTGATTTTTACTGCTTCAAAAATATTCTAAGTGTCAGTGGTTACTGATTTGTACTGCTTCAAAAATATTCTAAGTGTTGCTGATTACTGATTTGTACTGCTTCAAAAATATTCCAAGTGTCAGTGGTTACTGATTTGTACTGCTTCAAAAATATTCCAAGTGTCGCTGGTTACTGATTTGTACTGACTGAAAAATATTCTAACTGTCAGTGGTTACTGATTTGTACTGCTTCAAAAATATTCTAAGTGTCAGTGGTTACTGATTTGTACTGCTCAAAAATATTCTTAGTGTTGCTGGTTACTGATTTGTACTGCTTCAAAAATATTCTAAGTGTCGTGGTTACTGATTTGTACTGACTGAAAAATATTCTAAGTGTCAGTGGTTACTGATTTGTACTGCTTCAAACATATTCTAAGTGTCAGTGGTTCCTGATTTGTACTGCTTCAAAAATATTCTAAGTGTCACTGGTTACTGATTTGTACTGACTGAAAAATATTCGAAGTGTCAGTGGTTACTGATTTGTGCTGCTTCAAAAATATTCTAAGTGTCAGTGGTTACTGATTTGTACTGCTTCAAAAATATTCTAAGTGTCACTGGTTACTGATTTGTACTGACTGAAAAATATTCTAAGAGTCAGTGGTTACTGATTTGTACAGCTTCAAAAATATTCTAAGTGTCAGTGGTTACTGATTTGTACTGCTTCAAAAATATTCTCAGTGTCAGTGGGTACTGATTTGTACTGACTGAAAAATAATCTAAGTGTCAGTGGTTACTGATTTGTACTGCGTCAAAAATATTCCAAGTGTCGCTGGTTCCTGATTTGTACTGACTGAAAAATATCCAAAGTGTCAGTGGTTACTGATTTGTACTGCTTCAAAAATATTCGAAGTGTCAGTGGTTACTGATTTGTACTGACTGAAAAATATTCTAAGAGTCAGTGTTTACTGATTTGTACTACTTCAAAAATATTCCAAGTGTCAGTGGTTACTGATTTGTACTGCTTCAAAAATATTCTAAGTGTCACTGGTTACTGATTTGTACTGACTAAAAAATATTTTAAGTGTCAGTGGTTACTGATTTGTACTGCTTCAAAAATATTCTAAGTGTTGCTGGTTACTGATTTGTACTGCTTCAAAAATATTCTAAGTGTCAGTGGGTACTGATTTGTACTGACTGAAAAATATTCTAAGTGTCAGTGGTTACTGATTTGTACTGCTTCAAAAATATTCTAAGTGTCGCTGGCTACTGATTTGTACTGACTGAAAAATATTCCAAGTGTCAGTGGTTACTGATTTGTACTGCTTCAAAAATATTCTAAGTGTCAGTGGTTACTGATTTGTACTGACTGAATTTTTACTGATTTGTACTGCTTCAAAAATATTCCAAGTGTCAGTGGTTACTGATTTGTACTGCTTCAAAAATATTCCAAGTGTCGCTGGTTACAGATTTGTACTGACTGAAAAGTATTCTAAGTGTCAGTGGTTACTGATTTGTACTGCTTCAAAAATATTCTAAGTGTCGCTGGTTACTGATTTGTACTGACTGAAAAATATTCTAAGTGTCAGTGGTTACTGATTTGTTCTGCTTCAAAAATATTCGAAGTGTCGCTGGTTACTGAGTTGTACTGCTTCAAAAATATTCCAAGTGTCGCTGGTTACTGATTTGTACTGACTGAAAAAATATTCTAAGTGTCAGTGGTTACTGATTTTTACTGCTTCAAAAATATTCTAAGTGTCAGTGGTTACTGATTTGTACTGCTTCAAAAATATTCTAAGTGTTGCTGGTTACTGATTTGTACTGCTTCAAAAATATTCTAAGTGTCATTGGTTACTGATTTGTACTGCTTCAAAAATATTCTATGTGTCGCTGGTTACTGATTTGTTCTGACTGAAAAATATTCTAAGTGTCAGTGGTTACTGATTTGTACTGCTTCAAAAATATTCTAAGTGTCGCTGGTTACTGATTTGTACAGACTGAAAAATATTCTAAGTGTCAGTGGTTACTGATTTGTACTGCTTCAAAAATATTCAAAGTGTCACTGGTTACTGATCTGTACTGCTTCAAAAATATTCTAAGTGTGCTGGTTACTGATTTGTACTGCTTCAAAAATATTCTATGTGTCGCTGGTTACTGATTTGTACTGACTGAAAAATATTCTAAGTGTCAGTGGTTACTGATTTGTACTGCTTCAAACATATTCTAAGTGTCAGTGGTTCCTGATTTGTACTGCTTCAAAAATATTCTAAGTGTCACTGGTTACTGATTTGTACTGACTGAAAAATATTCGAAGTGTCAGTGGTTACTGATTTGTGCAGCTTCAAAAATATTCTAAGTGTCAGTGGTTACTGATTTGTACTGCTTCAAAAATATTCTAAGTGTCACTGGTTACTGATTTGTACTGACTGAAAAATATTCTAAGAGTCAGTGGTTACTGATTTGTGCAGCTTCAAAAATATTCTAAGTGTCAGTGGTTACTGATTTGTACTGCTTCAAAAATATTCTCAGTGTCAGTGGTTACTGATTTGTACTGACTGAAAAATAATCTAAGTGTCAGTGGTTACTGATTTGTACTGCGTCAAAAATATTCCAAGTGTCGCTGGTTCCTGATTTGTACTGACTGAAAAATATCCAAAGTGTCAGTGGTTACTGATTTGTACTGCTTCAAAAATATTCGAAGTGTCAGTGGTTCCAGATTTGTACTGACTGAAAAATATTCTAAGAGTCAGTGTTTACTGATCTGTACTGCTTCAAAAATATTCCAAGTGTCAGTGGTTACTGATTTGTACTGCTTCAAAAATATTCTAAGTGTCACTGGTTACTGATTTGTACTGACTGAAAAATATTTTAAGTGTCAGTGGTTACAGATTTGTACTGCTTCAAAAATATTCTAAGTGTGCTGGTTACTGATTTGTACTGCTTCAAAAATATTCTAAGTGTCAGTGGGTACTGATTTGTACTGACTGAAAAATATTCTAAGTGTCAGTGGTTACTGATTTGTACTGCTTCAAAAATATTCTAAGTGTCGCTGGCTACTGATTTGTACTGACTGAAAAATATTCCAAGTGTCAGTGGTTACTGATTTGTACTGCTTCAAAACATTCCAAGTGTCGCTGGTTACTGATTTGTACAGACTCAAAAATATTCTAAGTGTCAGTGGTTACTGATTTGTACTGCTTCAAAAATATTTAACCGTCAGTGCTTACTGATTTGTACTGCTTCAAAAATATTCTAAGTGTCAGTGGTTACTGATTTGTTCTGCTTCAAAAATATTCCAAGTGTCAGTGGTTACTGATTTGTTCTGCTTCAAAAATATTCTAAGTGTCAGTGCTTACTGATTTGTACTGCTTCAAAAATATTCTAAGTGTCAGTGGTTACTGATTTGTACTGCTTCAAAAATATTCCAAGTGTCGCTGGTTACTGATTTGTACTGACTGAAAAATATTCTAAATGTCAGTGGTTACTGATTTGTACTGCTTCAAAAATATTCGAAGTGTCAGTGGTTACTGATTTGTACTGCTTCAAAAATATTCTAAGTGTCAGTGGTTACTGATTTGTACTGCTTCAAAAATATTCCAAGTTTCGCTGGTTACTGATTTGTATGAGTGAAAAATATTCTAAGTGTCAGTGGTTACTGATTTGTACTGCTTCAAAAATATTCCAAGTGTCAGTGGTTACTGATTTGTTCTGCTTCAAAAATATTCTAAGTGTCAGTGCTTCGTGATTTGTACTGCTTCAAAAATATTCTAAGTGTCAGTGGTTACTGATTTGTACTGCTTCAAAAATATTCCAAGTGTCGCTGGTACTGATTTGTACTGACTGAAAAATATTCTAAATGTCAGTGGTTACTGATTTGTACTGGGTCAAAAATATTCTAAGTGTCAGTGGTTACTGATTTGTACTGCTTCAAACATATTCTAAGTGTTGCTGGTTACTGATTTGTACTGCTTCAAAAATATTCCAAGTGTAGCTGGTTACTGATTTGTACTGACTGAAAAATATTCCAAGTGTCAGTGCTTACTGATTTGTACTGCTTCAAAAATATTCCGAGTGTCAGTGGTTACTGATTTGTTCTGCTTCAAAAATATTCCAAGTTTCGCTGGTTACTGATTTGCATGAGTGAAAAATATTCTAAGTGTCAGTGCTTACTGATTTGTACTGCTTCAAAAATATTCCAAGTGTCAGTGGTTACTGATTTGTTCTGCTTCAAAAATATTCTAAGTGTCAGTGTTAGAATATTTTTGAAGCAGTACAAATCACTAAGTGTCGCTGGTTACTGATTTGTACTGCTTCAAAAATATTCTCAGTGTCAGTGGTTACTGATTTGTACTGCGTCAAAAATATTCTAAGTGTCAGTGGTTCCTGATTGGTGCTGCTTCAAAACTATTCTAAGTGTCAGTGGTTGCTGATTAGTACTGCTTCAAAAATATTCTAAGTGTCGCTGGTTACTGATTTGTACTGACTGAAAAATATTCCAAGTGTCAGTGGTTACTGATTTGTACT
Organism: Hemiscyllium ocellatum; assembly: GCF_020745735.1. Classification (NCBI taxonomy): domain Eukaryota; kingdom Metazoa; phylum Chordata; class Chondrichthyes; order Orectolobiformes; family Hemiscylliidae; genus Hemiscyllium; species Hemiscyllium ocellatum. The sequence continues at coordinate 55,647,413 of NC_083431.1, read as the reverse complement.
GCTTCAAAAATATTCCAAGTGTCAGCTGGTTACTGATTTGTACTGACTGAAAAATATTCTAAGTGTCAGTGGTTACTGATTTGTACTGCTTCAAAAATATTCTAAGTGTCAGTGGTTACTGATTTGTACTGCTTCAAAAATATTCTAAGTTTCAGTGGTTACTGATTTGTATGAGTGAAAAATATTCTAAGTGTCAGTGGTTACTGATTTGTACTGCTTCAAAAATATTCTAAGTGTCAGTGGTTACTGATTTGTACTGCTTCAAAAATATTCTAAGTGTCAGTGCTTAGAATATTTTTGAAGCTGTACAAATCACTAAGTGTCGCTGGTTACTGATTTGTACTGCTTCAAAAATATTCTCAGTGTCAGTGGTTACTGATTTGTACTGCGTCAAAAATATTCTAAGTGTCAGTGGTTACTGATTGGTACTGCTTCAAAACTATTCTAAGTGTCAGTGGTTACTGATTAGTACTGCTTCAAAAATATTCTAAGTGTCGCTGGTTACTGATTTGTACTGCTTCAAAAATATTCCAAGTGTCAGTGGTTACTGATTTGTACTGCTTCACAAATATTCCAAGTGTCAGTGGTTCCTGATTTGTACTGACTCAAAGATATTCTAAGTGTCAGTGTTACTGATTTGTACTGCTTCAAAAATATTCTAACTGTCAGTGGTTACTGATTTGTACTGCTTCAAAAATATTCTAAGTGTCAGTGGTTACTGATTTGTACTGCTTCAAAAATATTCTAAGTGTCGCTGGTTACTGATTTGTACTGACTGAAAAATATTCTAAGTGTCAGTGGTTACTGATTTGTACTGCTTCAAAAATATTCTAAGTGTGCTGGTTACTGATTTGTACTGCTTCAAAAATATTCAAGTGTCAGTGGTTACTGATTTGTACTGACTGAAAAATATTCCAAGTGTCAGTGGTTACTGATTTGTACTGCTTCAAAAATATTCTAAGTGTCAGTGGTTACTGATTTGTTCTGCTTCAAAAATATTCCAAGTTTCGCTGGTTACTGATTTGTATGAGTGAAAAATATTCTAAGTGTCAGTGGTTACTGATTTGTACTGCTTCAAAAATATTCTAAGTGTCAGTGGTTACTGATTTGTTCTGCTTCAAAAATATTCTAAGTGTCAGTGGTTAGTGATTTGTACTGCTTCAAAAATATTCTAAGTGTCGCTGGTTACTGATTTGTACTGCTTCAAAAATATTCTCAGTGTCAGTGGTTACTGATTTGTACTGCGTCAAAAATATTCTAAGTGTCAGTGGTTACTGATTGGTACTGCTTCAAAACTATTCTAAGTGTCAGTGGTTGCTGATTTGTACTGCTTCAAAAATATTCTAAGTGTCGCTGGTTACTGATTTGTACTGCTTCAAAAATATTCTAAGTGTCAGTGGTTACTGATTTGTAATGCTTCAAAAATATTCCATGTGTCGCTGGTTACTGATTTGTCCTGACTGAAAAATATTCTAAGTGTCAGTGGTTACTGATTTGTACTGCTTCAAACATATTCCAAGTGTCAGTGGTTACTGATTTGTACTGACTGAAAAATATTCTAAGTGTCAGTGGTTTCTGATTTGTACTGCTTCAAAAATATTCTAAGTGTCAGTGGTTACTGATTTGTACTGCTTCAAAAATATTTTAAGTGTCAGTGGTTACTGATTTGTACTGACTGAAAAATATTCCAAGTGTCAGTGGTTGCTGATTTGTACTGCTTCAAAAATATTCTAAGTGTCACTGGTTTTTGCTTTTACCTGACTGAAAATCATTCTAAGTGTCGCTGGTTACTGATTTGTACTGCTTCAAAAATATTCTAAGTGTTGCTCGTTACTGATTTGTACTGACTGAAAAATATTCAAGTGTCAGTGGTTACTGATTTGTACTGCTTCAAAAATATTCTAAGTGTCGCTGGTTACTGATTTGTACTGCTTCAAAAATATTCTAAATGTCGCTGGTTACTGATTTGTACTGCTTCAAAAATATTCTGTGTCGCTGGTTACTGATTTGTACTGACTGAAAAATATTCCCAGTGTCAGTGGTTACTGATTTGTACTGCGTCAAAAATATTCCAAGTGTCGCTGGTTCCTGATTTGTACTGACTGAAAAATATCCAAAGTGTCAGTGGTTACTGATTTGTACTGCTTCAAAAATATTCGAAGTGTCAGTGGTTACTGATTTGTACTGACTGAAAAATATTCTAAGAGTCAGTGTTTACTGATTTGTACTACTTCAAAAATATTCCAAGTGTCAGTGGTTACTGATTTGTACTGCTTCAAAAATATTCTAAGTGTCACTGGTTACTGATTTGTACTGACTGAAAAATATTCTAAGAGTCAGTGGTTACTGATTTGTACTGCTTCAAAAATATTCTAAGTGTTGCTGGTTACTGATTTGTACTGCTTCAAAAATATTCTAAGTGTCAGTGGGTACTGATTTGTACTGACTGAAAAATATTCTAAGTGTCAGTGGTTACTGATTTGTACTGCTTCAAAAATATTCTAAGTGTCGCTGGCTACTGATTTGTACTGCTTCAAAAATATTCTAAGTGTCTGGTTACTGATTTGTACTGCTTCAAAAATATTCTAAGTGTCAGTGGTTACTGATTTGTACTGCTTCAAAAACATTCTAAGTGTTGCTGGTTACTGATTTGTACTGACAAAAATATTCTAAGTGTCAGTGGTTACTGATTTGTACTGCTTCAAAAATATTCTAAGTGTCGCTGGTTACTGAGTTGTACTGCTTCAAAAATATTCCAAGTGTCGCTGGTTACTGATTTGTACTGACTGAAAAAATATTCTAAGTGTCAGTGGTTACTGATTTTTACTGCTTCAAAAATATTCTAAGTGTCAGTGGTTACTGATTTGTACTGCTTCAAAAATATTCTAAGTGTCGCTGGTTACTGATTTGTACTGCTTCAAAAATATTCTAAGTGTCATTGGTTACTGATTTGTACTGCTTCAAAAATATTCAAGTGTCGCTGGTTACTGATTTGTACAGATTCAAAAATATTCTAAGTGTCAGTGGTTACTGATTTGTACTGCTTCAAAAATATTCAATGTGTCGCTGGTTACTGATTTGTACAGACTGAAAAATATTCTAAGTGTCAGTGGTTACTGATTTGTACTGCTTCAAAAATATTCAAAGTGTCACTGGTTACTGATCTGTACTGCTTCAAAAATATTCTAAGTGTTGCTGGTTACTGATTTGTACTGCTTCAAAAATATTCTATGTGTCGCTGGTTACTGATTTGTACTGACTGAAAAATATTCTAAGTGTCAGTGGTTACTGATTTGTACTGCTTCAAAAATATTCTAAGTGTCGCTGGTTACAGATTTGTACTGACTGAAAAGTATTCTAAGTGTCAGTGGTTACTGATTTGTACTGCTTCAAAAATATTCTAAGTGTCAGTGGTTACTGATTTGTACTGCTTCAAAAATATTCTTAGTGTTGCTGGTTACAGATTTGTACTGCTTCAAAAATATTCTATGTGTCGCTGGTTACTGATTTGTACTGACTGAAAAATATTCTAAGTGTCAGTGGTTACTGATTTGTACTGCTTCAAACATATTCTAAGTGTCAGTGGTTCCTGATTTGTACTGCTTCAAAAATATTCTAAGTGTCACTGGTTACTGATTTGTACTGACTGAAAAATATTCGAAGTGTCAGTGGTTACTGATTTGTACAGCTTCAAAAATATTCTAAGTGTCAGTGGTTACTGATTTGTACTGCTTCAAAAATATTCTAAGTGTCACTGGTTACTGATTTGTACTGACTGAAAAATATTCTAAGAGTCAGTGGTTACTGATTTGTACAGCTTCAAAAATATTCTAAGTGTCAGTGGTTACTGATTTGTACTGCTTCAAAAATATTCTAAGTGTCAGTGGGTACTGATTTGTACTGACTGAAAAATATTCTAAATGTCAGTGGTTACTGATTTGTACTGCTTCAAAAATATTCAAGTGTCGCTGGTTACTGATTTGTACTGACTGAAAAATATCCAAAGTGTCAGTGGTTACTGATTTGTACTGCTTCAAAAATATTCGAAGTGTCAGTGGTTACTGATTTGTACTGACTGAAAAATATTCTAAGAGTCAGTGGTTACTGATTTGTACTGCTTCAAAAATATTCCAAGTGTCAGTGGTTACTGATTTGTACTGCTTCAAAAATATTCTAAGTGTCACTGGTTACTGATTTGTACTGACTGAAAAATATTTTAAGTGTCAGTGGTTACAGATTTGTACTGCTTCAAAAATATTCTAAGTGTTGCTGGTTACTGATTTGTACTGCTTCAAAACTATTCTAAGTGTCAGTGGGTACTGATTTGTACTGACTGAAAAATATTCTAAGTGTCAGTGGTTACTGATTTGTACTGCTTCAAAAATATTCTAAGTGTCGCTGGCTACTGATTTGTACTGACTGAAAAATAATCCAAGTGTCAGTGGTTACTGATTTGTACTGCTTCAAAACATTCCAAGTGTCGCTGGTTACTGATTTGTACAGACTCAAAAATATTCTAAGTGTCAGTGGTTACTGATTTGTACTGCTTCAAAAATATTTAAGTGTCAGTGGTTACTGATTTGTACTGCTTCAAAAATATTCTAAGTGTCAGTGGTTACTGATTTGTACTGCTTCAAAAATATTCCAAGTGTCAGTGGTTACTGATTTGTTCTGCTTCAAAAATATTCTAAGTGTCAGTGCTTACTGATTTGTACTGCTTCAAAAATATTCTAAGTGTCAGTGGTTACTGATTTGTACTGCTTCAAAAATATTCCAAGTTTCGCTGGTTACTGATTTGTACTGACTGAAAAATATTCTAAATGTCAGTGGTTACTGATTTGTACTGGGTCAAAAATATTCTAAGTGTCAGTGGTTACTGATTTGTACTGCTTCAAAAATATTCTAAGTGTCAGTGGTTACTGATTTGTACTGCTTCAAAAATATTCCAAGTTTCGCTGGTTACTGATTTGTACTGATGAAAAATATTCTAAGTGTCAGTGCTTCTGATTTGTACTGCTTCAAAAATATTCTAAGTGTCAGTGGTTACTGATTTGTACTGCTTCAAAAACATTCCAAGTGTCGCTGGTTACTGATTTGTACTGACTGAAAAATATTCTAAATGTCAGTGGTTACTGATTTGTACTGGGTCAAAAATATTCTAAGTGTCAGTGGTTACTGATTTGTACTGCTTCAAAAATATTCTAAGTGTTGCTGGTTACTGATTTGTACTGCTTCAAAAATATTCCAAGTGTAGCTGGTTACTGATTTGTACTGACTGAAAAATATTCAAAGTGTCAGTGCTTACTGATTTGTACTGCTTCAAAAATATTCCGAGTGTCAGTGGTTACTGATTTGTTCTGCTTCAAAAATATTCCAAGTTTCGCTGGTTACTGATTTGTATGAGTGAAAAATATTCTAAGTGTCAGTGCTTACTGATTTGTACTGCTTCAAAAATATTCCAAGTGTCAGTGGTTACTGATTTGTTCTGCTTCAAAAATATTCTAAGTGTCAGTGCTTAGAATATTTTTGAAGCAGTACAAATCAGTAAGTGTCGCTGGTTACTGATTTGTACTGCTTCAAAAATATTCTCAGTGTCAGTGGTTACTGATTTGTACTGCGTCAAAAATATTCTAAGTGTCAGTGGTTCTGATTTGTACTGCTTCAAAACTATTCTAAGTGTCAGTGGTTACTGATTAGTACTGCTTCAAAAATATTCTAAGTGTCGCTGGTTACTGATTTGTACTGCTTCAAAAATATTCCAAGTGTCAGTGGTTACTGATTTGTACTGCTTCAAAAATATTCCAAGTGTCAGTGGTTCCTGATTTGTACTGACTGAAAATATTCTAAGTGTCAGTGTTACTGATTTGTACTGCTTCAAAAATATTTAAGTGTCAGTGCTTACTGATTTGTACTGCTTCAAAAATATTCTAAGTGTCAGTGGTTACTGATTTGTACTGCTTCAAAAATATTCCAAGTGTCGCTAGTTACTGATTTGTACTGACTGAAAAATAATCTAAGTGTCAGTGGTTACTGATTTGTACTGACTGAAAAATATTCCAAGTGTCAGTGGTTACTGATTTGTACTGCTTCAAACATATTCTAAGTGTTGCTGGTTACTGATTTGTACTGCTTCAAAAATATTCCAAGTGTAGCTGGTTACTGATTTGTACTGACTGAAAAATATTCCAAGTGTCAGTGGTTACTGATTTGTACTGCTTCAAAAATATTCCAAGTGTCAGTGGTTACTGATTTGTTCTGCTTCAAAAATATTCCAAGTGTCGCTGGTTACTGATTTGCATGAGTGAAAAATATTATAAGTGTCAGTGCTTACTGATTTGTACTGCTTCAAAAATATTCCAAGTGTCAGTGGTTACTGATTTGTTCTGCTTCAAAAATATTCTAAGTGTCAGTGCTTACTGATTTGTACTGCTTCAAAAATATTCTAAGTGTCGCTGGTTACTGATTTGTACTGCTTCAAAAATATTCTCAGTGTCAGTGGTTACTGATTTGTACTGCGTCAAAAATATTCCAATGGTTCCTGATTGGTGCTGCTTCAAAAATATTCTAAGTGTCAGTGGTTGCTGATTTGTACTGCTTCAAAAATATTCTAAGTGTCGCTGGTTACTGATTTGTACTGCTTCAAAAATATTCTAAGTGTCAGTGGTTACTGATTTGTACTGCTTCAAAAATATTCCAAGTGTCAGTGGTTACTGATTTGTACTGACTGAAAATATTCTAAGTGTCAGTGGTGACAGATTTGTACTGCTTCAAAAATATTCTTAGTGTCGCTGGTTACTGATTTGTACTGCTTCAAAAATATTCTCAGTGTCAGTGGTTACTGATTTGTACTGACTGAAAAATATTCTAAGTGTCAGTGGTTACTGACTTGTACTGCTTCAAAAATATTCGAAGTGTCGCTGGTTACTGATTTGTACTGACTGAAAAATATTCCAAGTGTCAGTGGTTACTGATTTGTACTGCTTCAAAAATATTCCAAGTGTCGCTGGTTACTGATTTGTACTGACTGAAAAATATTCTAAGTGTCAGTGGTTACTGATTTGTACTGCTTCAAAATTATTCTAAGTGTCAGTTGTTACTGATTTGTACTGACTGAAAAATATTCTAAGTGTCGTTGTTTACTGATTTGTAATGCTTCAAAAATATTCCATGTGTCGCTGGTTACTGATTTGTCCTGACTGAAAAATATTCTAAGTGTCAGTGTTTACTGATTTGTACTGCTTCAAACATATTCCAAGTGTCAGTGGTTACTGATTTGTACTGACTGAAAAATATTCTAAGTGTCAGTGTTTCTGATTTGTACTGCTTCAAAAATATTCTAAGTGTCAGTGGTTACTGATTTGTACTGCTTCAATAATATTCTAAGTGTCAGTGGTTACTGATTTGTACTGACTGAAAAATATTCCAAGTGTCAGTGGGTACTGATTTGTACTGCTTCAAAAATATTCTAAGTGTCGCTCGTTACTGATTTGTACTGACTGAAAAATATTCTAAGTGTCAGTGGTTGCTGATTTGTACTGCTTCAAAAATATTCTAAGTGTCGCTGGTTACTGATTTGTACTGCTTCAAAAATATTCTAAATGTCGCTGGTTACTGATTTGTACTGCTTCAAAAATATTCTAAGTGTCGCTGGTTACTGATTTGTACTGACTGAAAAATATTCCCAGTGTCAGTGGTTACTGATTTGTACTGCTTCAAAAATATTCGAAGTGTCAGTGGTTACTGATTTGTACTGCTACAAAAATATTCTAAGTGTCACTGGTTACTGCTTTGTACTGACTGAAAAATATTCTAAGTGTCGCTGCTTACTGATTTGTACTGCTTCAAAATATTCTAAGTGTCGCTCGTTACTGATTTGTACTGCTGAAAAATATTCTAAGTGTCGCTGGTTACTGATTTGTACTGACTGAAAAATATTCTAAGTGTCAGTGGTTTCTGATTTGTACTGCTTCAAAAATATTCTAAGTGTCAGTGGTTACTGACTTGTACTGCTTCAAAAATATTCTAAGTGTCGCTGGCTACTGATTTGTACTGACTGAAAAATATTCTAAGTGTCAGTGGTTACTGATTTGTACTGCTTCAAAAATATTCCAAGTGTCGCTGGTTACTGATTTGTACTGACTGAAAAATATTCTAAGTGTCAGTGGTTACTGATTTGTACTGCTTCAAAATTATTCTAAGTGTCAGTTGTTACTGATTTGTACTGACTGAAAAATATTCTAAGAGTCGTTGTTTACTGATTTGTACTGCTTCAAAAATATTCCAAGTGTCAGTGGTTACTGATTTGTACTGCTTCAAAAATATTCTAAGTGTCGTGGTTACTGATTTGTACTGACTGAAAAATATTCTAAGTGTCAGTGGTTACTGATTTGTACTGCTTCAAAAATATTCTAAGTGTCAGTGGTTACTGATTTGTACTGACTGAAAAATATTCTAAATGTCAGTGGTTACTGATTTGTACTGCTTCAAAAATATTCTAAGTGTCAGTGGTTACTGATTTGTACTGCTTCAATAATATTCTAAGTGTCAGTGGTTACTGATTTGTACTGACTGAAAAATATTCCAAGTGTCAGTGGTTGCTGATTTGTACTGACTGAAAAATATTCTAAGTGTCAGTGGTTACTGATTTGTACTGCTTCAAAAATATTCTAAGTGTCAGTGGTTAGTGATTTGTACTGCTTCAAAAATATTCGAAGTGTCGCTGGTTACTCATTTGTACTGACTGAAAAATGTTCTAAGTGTCAGGGGTTACTGATTTGTACTGCTTCAAAAATATTCTAAGTGTCCGTGGTTACTGATTTGTACTGCTTCAAAAATATTCTAAGTGTCGCTGGTTACTGATTTGTACTGACTGAAAAATATTCTAAGTGTCAGTGGTTACTGATTTGTACTGCTTCAAAAATATTCTAAGTGTCACTGGTTACTGATTTGTACTGCTTCAAAAATATTCTAAGTGTCGCTGGTTACTGATTTGTACTGACTGAAAATATTCTAAGTGTCAGTGGTTACTGATTTGTACTGCTTCAAAATTATTCTAAGTGTCAGTTGTTACTGATTTGTACTGACTGAAAAATATTCTAAGTGTCAGTGGTTACTGATGTGTACTGCTTCAAAAATATTCTAAGTGTCAGCTGGTTACTGATTTGTACTGCTTCAAAAATATTCTAAGTGTCAGTGGTTACTGATTTGTACTGCTTCAAAAATATTCCAAGTGTCGCTGGTTACAGATTTGTACTGACTGAAAAGTATTCTAAGTGTCAGTGGTTACTGATTTGTACTGCTTCAAAAATATTCTAAGTGTCAGTGGTTACTGATTTGTACTGCTTCAAAAATATTCTTAGTGTTGCTGGTTACTGATTTGTACTGCTTCAAAATATTCTATGTGTCGCTGGTTACTGATTTGTACTGACTGAAAAATATTCTAAGTGTCAGTGGTTACTGATTTGTACTGCTTCAAAAATATTCAAGTGTCAGTGGTTACTGATTTGTGCTGCTTCAAAAATATTCTAAGTGTCACTGGTTACAGATTTGTACTGACTGAAAAATATTCGAAGTGTCAGTGGTTACTGATTTGTACAGCTTCAAAAATATTCTAAGTGTCAGTGGTTACTGATTTGTACTGCTTCAAAATATTCTAAGTGTCACTGGTTACTGATTTTTACTGACTGAAAAATATTCTAAGAGTCAGTGGTTACTGATTTGCAGCTTCAAAAATATTCTAAGTGTCAGTGGTTACTGATTTGTACTGCTTCAAAAATATTCTAAGTGTCAGTGGGTACTGATTTGTACTGACTGAAAAATATCTAAATGTCAGTGGTTACTGATTTGTACTGCTTCAAAAATATTCCAAGTGTCGCTGGTTCCTGATTTGTACTGACTGAAAGATATCCAAAGTGTCAGTGGTTACTGATTTGTACTGCTTCAAAAATATTCGAAGTGTCAGTGGTTACTGATTTGTACTGACTGAAAAATATTCTAAGAGTCAGTGTTTACTGATTTGTGCTGCTTCAAAAATATTCCAAGTGTCAGTGGTTACTGATTTGTACTGCTTCAAAAATATTCTAAGTGTCACTGGTTACTGATTTGTACTGACTGAAAAATATTTTAAGTGTCAGTGGTTACAGATTTGTACTGCTTCAAAAATATTCTAAGTGTCGCTGGTTACTGATTTGTACTGCTTCAAAAATATTCTCAGTGTCAGTGGGTACTGATTTGTACTGACTGAAAAATATTCTAAGTGTCAGTGGTTACTGATTTGCACTGCTTCAAAAATATTCTAAGTCTCGCTGGCTACTGATTTGTACTGACTGAAAAATAATCCAAGTGTCAGTGGTTACTGATTTGTACTGCTTCAAAACATTCCAAGTGTCGCTGGTTACTGATTTGTACAGACTCAAAAATATTCTAAGTGTCAGTGGTTACTGATTTGTACTGCTTCAAAAATATTTAAGTGTCAGTGCTTACTGATTTGTACTGCTTCAAAAATATTCTAAGTGTCAGTGGTTACTGATTTGTACTGCTTCAAAAATATTCCAAGTGTCAGTGTTACTGATTTGTTCTGCTTCAAAAATATTCTAAGTGTCAGTGCTTACTGATTTGTACTGCTTCAAAAATATTCTAAGTGTCAGTGGTTACTGATTTGTACTGCTTCAAAAATATTCCAAGTGTCGCTGGTTACTGATTTGTACTGACTGAAAAATATTCTAAATGTCAGTGGTTACTGATTTGTACTGCTTCAAAAATATTCGAAGTGTCAGTGGTTACTGATTTGTACTGCTTCAAAAATATTCTATGTGTCAGTGGTTACAGATTTGTACTGCTTCAAAAATATTCCAAGTTCGCTGGTTACTGATTTGCATGAGTGAAAAATATTCTAAGTGTCAGTGCTTACTGATTTGTACTGCTTCAAAAATATTCCAAGTGTCAGTGTTTACTGATTTGTTCTGCTTCAAAAATATTCTAAGTGTCAGTGCTTCGTGATTTGTACTGCTTCAAAAATATTCTAAGTGTCAGTGGTTACTGATTTGTACTGCTTCAAAAATATTCCAAGTGTCGCTGGTACTGATTTGTACTGACTGAAAAATAATCTAAATGTCAGTGGTTACTGATTTGTACTGCTTCAAAAATATTCGAAGTGTCAGTGGTTACTGATTTGTACTGCTTCAAACATATTCTAAGTGTTGCTGGTTACTGATTTGTACTGCTTCAAAAATATTCCAAGTGTAGCTGGTTACTGATTTGTACTGACTGAAAAATATTCCAAGTGTCAGTGCTTACTGATTTGTACTGCTTCAAAAATATTCCGAGTGTCAGTGGTTACTGATTTGTTCTGCTTCAAAAATATTCCAAGTTCGCTGGTTACTGATTTGCATGAGTGAAAAATATTCTAAGTGTCAGTGCTTACTGATTTGTACTGCTTCAAAAATATTCCAAGTGTCAGTGGTTACTGATTTGTTCTGCTTCAAAAATATTCTAAGTGTCAGTGCTTAGAATATTTTTGAAGCAGTACAAATCACTAAGTGTCGCTGGTTACTGATTTGTACTGCTTCAAAAATATTCTCAGTGTCAGTGGTTACTGATTTGTACTGCGTCAAAAATATTCTAAGTGTCAGTGGTTCCTGATTGGTGCTGCTTCAAAAATATTCTAAGTGTCAGTGGTTGCTGATTAGTACTGCTTCAAAAATATTCTAAGTGTCGCTGGTTACTGATTTGTACTGCTTCAAAAATATTCCAAGTGTCAGTGGTTACTGATTTGTACTGCTTCACAAATATTCCAAGTGTCAGTGGTTACTGATTTGTACTGACTGAAAAAATTCTAAGTGTCAGTGTTACTGATTTGTACTGCTTCAAAAATATTTAAGTGTCAGTGCTTACTGATTTGTACTGCTACAAAAATATTCTAAGTGTCAGTGGTTACTGATTTGTCCTGCTTCAAAAACATTCCAAGTGTCGCTAGTTACTGATTTGTACTGACTGAAAAATAATCTAAGTGTCAGTGGTTACTGATTTGTACTGCTTCAAACATATTCTAAGTGTTGCTGGTTACTGATTTGTACTGCTTCAAAAATATTCCAAGTGTAGCTGGTTACTGATTTGTACTGACTGAAAAATATTCCAAGTGTCAGTGGTTACTGATTTGTACTGCTTCAAAAATATTCTAAGTGTCAGTGGTTACTGATTTGTTCTGCTTCAAAAATATTCCAAGTGTCGCTGGTTACTGATTTGCATGAGTGAAAAATATTCTAAGTGTCAGTGGTTACTGATTTGTACTGCTTCAAAAATATTCCAAGTGTCAGTGGTTACTGATTTGTACTGCTTCAAAAATACCAGCGACACTTAGAATATTTTTGAAGCAGTACAAATATTCTAAGTGTCGCTGGTTACTGATTTGTACTGCTTCAAAAATATTCTCAGTGTCAGTGGTTACTGATTTGTACTGCGTCAAAAATATTCTAAGTGTCAGTGGTTACTGATTGGTACTGCTTCAAAAATATTCTAAGTGTCAGTGGTTACTGATTAGTACTGCTTCAAAAATATTCTAAGTGTCGCTGGTTACTGATTTGTACTGCTTCAAAAATATTCTAAGTGTCAGTGGTTACTGATTTGTACTGCTTCACAAATATTCCAAGTGTCAGTGGTTACTGATTTGTACTGACTGAAAAATATTCTAAGTGTCAGTGGTTACTGGTTTGTACTGCTTCAAAAATATTCTAACTGTCAGTGGTTACTGATTTGTACTGCTTCAAAAATATTCTAAGTGTCAGTGGTTACTGATTTGTACTGCTTCAAAATATTCCAAGTGTCGCTAGTTACTGATTTGTACTGACTGAAAATAATCTAAGTGTCAGTGGTTACTGATTTGTACTGCTTCAAACATATTCTAAGTGTCGCTGGTTACTGATTTGTACTGCTTCAAAAATATTCTAAGTGTAGCTGGTTACTGATTTGTACTGACTGAAAAATATTCCAAGTGTCAGTGGTTACTGATTTGTACTGCTTCAAAAATATTCTAAGTGTCAGTGGTTACTGATTTGTTCTGCTTCAAAAATATTCCAAGTTTCGCTGGTTACTGATTTGTATGAGTGAAAAATATTCTAAGTGTCAGTGGTTACTGATTTGTACTGCTTCAAAAATATTCCAAGTGTCAGTGGTTACTGATTTGTTCTGCTTCAAAAATATTCTAAGTGTCAGTGGTTACTGATTTGTACTGCTTCAAAAATATTCTAAGTGTCGCTGGTTACTGATTTGTACTGCTTCAAAAATATTCTCAGTGTCAGTGGTTACTGATTTGTACTGCGTCAAAAATATTCCAAGTGTCAGAGGTTACTGATTTGTACTGCTTCAAAACTATTCTAAGTGTCAGTGGTTGCTGATTTGTACTGCTTCAAAAATATTCTAAGTGTCGTGGTTACTGATTTGTACTGCTTCAAAAATATTCTAAGTGTCAGTGGTTACTGATTTGTACTGCTTCAAAAATATTCCAAGTGTCAGTGGTTACTGATTTGTACTGACTGAAAAATATTCTAAGTGTCAGTGGTGACTGATTTGTACTGCTTCAAAAATATTCTTAGTGTCGCTGGTTACTGATTTGTACTGCTTCAAAAATATTCTAAGTGTCAGTGGGTACTGATTTGTACTGACTGAAAAATATTCTAAGTGTCAGTGGTTACTGACTTGTACTGACTCAAAAATATTCTAAGTGTCGCTGGCTACTGATTTGTACTGACTGAAAAAATTTCCAAGTGTCAGTGGTTACTGATTTGTACTGCTTCAAAAATATTCCAAGTGTCGCTGGTTACTGATTTGTACTGACTGAAAAATATTCTAAGTGTCAGTGGTTACTGATTTGTACTGCTTCAAAATTATTCTAAGTGTCAGTTGTTACTGATTTGTACTGACTGAAAAATATTCTAAGTGTCGTTGTTTACTGATTTGTACTGCTTCAAAAATATTCAAGTGTCAGTGGTTACTGATTTGTAATGCTTCAAAAATATTCTATGTGTCGCTGGTTACTGATTTGTCCTGACTGAAAAATATTCTAAGTGTCAGTGGTTACTGATTTGTACTGCTTCAAACATATTCCAAGTGTCAATGGTTACTGATTTGTACTGACTGAAAAATATTCTAAGTGTCAGTGGTTTCTGATTTGTACTGCTTCAAAAATATTCTAAGTGTCAGTGGTTACTGATTTGTACTGCTTCAATAATATTCTAAGTGTCAGTGGTTACTGATTTGTACTGACTGAAAATATTCTAAGTGTCAGTGGTTGCTGATTTGTACTGCTTCAAAAATATTCTAAGTGTCACTGGTTTTTGCTTTACCTGACTGAAAAATATTCTAAATGTCGCTGCTTACTGATTTGTACTGCTTCAAAAATATTCTAAGTGTCGCTCGTTACTGATTTGTACTGACTGAAAAATATTCTAAGTGTCAGTGGTTGCTGATTTGTACTGCTTCAAAAATATTCTAAGTGTCGCTGGTTACTGATTTGTACTGCTTCAAAAATATTCTAAATGTCGCTGGTTACTGATTTGTACTGCTTCAAAAATATTCTGTGTCGCTGTTTACTGATTTGTACTGACTGAAAAATATTCTAAGTGTCAGTGGTTACTGATTTGTACTGCGTCAAAAATATTCCAAGTGTCGCTGGTTCCTGATTTGTACTGACTGAAAAATATCCAAAGTGTCAGTGGTTACTGATTTGTACTGCTTCAAAAATATTCGAAGTGTCAGTGGTTACTGATTTGTACTGACTGAAAAATATTCTAAGAGTCAGTGTTTACTGATTTGTGCTACTTCAAAAATATTCCAAGTGTCAGTGGTTACTGATTTGTACTGCTTCAAAAATATTCTAAGTGTCACTGGTTACTGATTTGTACTGACTGAAAAATATTTTAAGTGTCAGTGGTTACTGATTTGTACTGCTTCAAAAATATTCTAAGTGTCGCTGGTTACTGATTTGTACTGCTTCAAAAATATTCTCAGTGTCAGTGGGTACTGATTTGTACTGACTGAAAAATATTCTAAGTGTCAGTGGTTACTGATTTGTACTGCTTCAAAAATATTCTAAGTGTCGCTGGCTACTGATTTGTACTGACTGAAAAAATATTCCAAGTGTCAGTGGTTACTGATTTGTACTGCTTCAAAAATATTCCAAGTGTCAGTGGTTACTGATTTGTACTGCTTCAAAAATATTCCAAGTGTCGCTGGTTACAGATTTGTACTGACTGGAAAGTATTCTAAGTGTCAGTGGTTACTGATTTGTACTGCTTCAAAAATATTCTAAGTGTTGCTGGTTACTGATTTGTACTGACTGAAAAATATTCTAAGTGTCAGTGGTTACTGATTTGTTCTGCTTCAAAAATATTCGAAGTGTCGCTGGTTACTGAGTTGTACTGCTTCAAAAATATTCCAAGTGTCGCTGGTTACTGATTTGTACTGACTGAAAAAATATTCTAAGTGTCAGTGCTTACTGATTTTTACTGCTTCAAAAATATTCTAAGTGTCAGTGGTTACTGATTTGTACTGCTTCAAAAATATTCTAAGTGTCAGTGGTTACTGATTTGTACTGCTTCAAAAATATTCTCAGTGTCATTGGTTACTGATTTGTACTGCTTCAAAAATATTCAGTGTCGCTGGTTACTGATTTGTACAGACTGAAAAATATTCTAAGTGTCAGTGGTAACTGATTTTTACTGCTTCAAAAAAATTCTATGTGTCGCTGGTTACTGATTTGTACAGACTGAAAAAATATTCTAAGTGTCAGTGGTTACTGATTTGTACTGCTTCAAAAATATTCAAAGTGTCACTGGTTACTGATCTGTACTGCTTCAAAAATATTCTAAGTGTTGCTGGTTACAGATTTGTACTGCTTCAAAAATATTCTATGTGTCGCTGGTTACTGATTTGTACTGACTGAAAAATATTCTAAGTGTCAGTGGTTACTGATTTGTACTGCTTCAAACATATTCTAAGTGTCAGTGGTTCCTGATTTGTACTGCTTCAAAAATATTCTAAGTGTCACTGGTTACTGATTTGTACTGACTGAAAAATATTCGAAGTGTCAGTGGTTACTGATTTGTACAGCTTCAAAAATATTCTAAGTGTCAGTGTTACTGATTTGTACTGCTTCAAAAATATTCTAAGTGTCACTGGTTACTGATTTGTACTGACTGAAAAATATTCTAAGAGTCAGTGGTTACTGATTTGTACAGCTTCAAAAATATTCTAAGTGTCAGTGGTTACTGATTTGTACTGCTTCAAAAATATTCTCAGTGTCAGTGGTTACTGATTTGTACTGACTGAAAAATAATCTAAATGTCAGTGGTTACTGATTTGTACTGCGTCAAAAATATTCCAAGTGTCGCTGGTTCCTGATTTGTACTGACTGAATATATTCTAAGTGTCAGTGGTTACTGATTTGTACTGCTTCAAAAATATTCGAAGTGTCGCTGGTTACAGATTTGTACTGACTGAAAAATATTCTAAGAGTCAGTGTTTACTGATTTGTGCTGCTTCAAAAATATTCTAAGTGTCAGTGGTTACTGATTTGTACTGCTTCAAAAATATTCTAAGTGTCACTGGTTACTGATTTGTACTGACTGAAAAATATTTTAAGTGTCAGTGGTTACTGATTTGTACTGCTTCAAAAATATTCTAAGTGTTGCTGGTTACTGATTTGTACTGCTTCAAAA